>NC_058132.1:556025169-556025574 GCF_016433145.1 Gracilinanus agilis | reverse complement strand
CTCAAAGGAATAATAAACTGGAGGAATTCCATGTGAACTGGAAAGACCTCCAGGAATTGATGCAGAGCGAAAGGAGCAGAGCCAGAAGAACATTGTACACAGAGACCAATACACTGTGGTAAAATAGAAAGTAATGGACTTCTGTACTAGCAGCAATGCAATGATTCATAATAATTCTGAGGGATTTATGGAAAAGAACGCTACCCACATTCAGAGGAAGAACTACAGGAGTAGAAACAGAAGAAAAACAACTGCTTGAACACATGGGTTGAGGCAGACACGATTGGGGATGTAGACTCGAAACTACCACACCAATGCAACTACCAACAATTTGGAAATAGGTCTTGATCAATGACACATGTTAAAACCAGTGAAAATACGCATCGGCCATGGGGTGGGGGGAAC
>NC_058132.1:555922864-556025098 GCF_016433145.1 Gracilinanus agilis | reverse complement strand
GGGGGGGGGGTGAAGGGGAAAGTAAGAGCATGAATTATGTAACCATGTTAACTTTTCTAGAAAATAAATATTTATAAATGTTTAAAAACAAAACAAAAACAAAAAACAGAAGGGCAAAGATCTAAGCCATCCTGGTTAATGACACAGCTAGGAAGTATCTTTGGCTACATTTGAACCCAGGTCTTCCTGACTCCAGTTCTGACTCTATCTACTGAATCACCTAGGTGCCCAAAGCTTAGATGATTTCTAATTCACCATGCTGCCTAGTTGTCCCATAAAACTTTTTTTAAAAAAGTAGTTCTCCAAGAAATACAGAAGAAAAACAACTGCTTGAACACATGGGCTAATGCTGATAACTAAACAATAACTCTAGTCCAACTCTCAGTAATATGGAATTGGGTCTTGATCAATGATGCATATAAAACCCAGTGGAATTGTGCATTGGCTAAGGGGGATTAGGGGAGCTTGGGGGAGAGGGAAAGAACATGAAATATATAACTATGGGAAAATATTCAAAATAAAAATAAAAAAAAAAGTAGTTCTCCAATATGGAAATCTATTTTGCATGATAATACATGTATAATACAGATCAAATTGCTTGCCATCTCCAGGAGGAGGGACCGATGGGAGGGAAGAAGATAATTTGAATCATATAATTTTGGAAAACTTATGTGGAAACATGTTTTTTACATGTAATTGGTAAAATAAAATGAAATAATAAAATAAAAGGAAATGAAATAAAAGGAGTTCTTGTATCAGCATCATTGTGTAGATAAGGATGGTAATGCAAAGGATATAGCCTGATATACCCATAGTCAGGAAGAGTTAAGTTCAAATTCAGCACCAGACAACTAGATAGGTTACCCTGGGCAGGCTTTTAGGAGAGCTTCCTGGAATGTAGTTGGTATACATTTCTTCTGTACTTTTTTAGATTCAGTTTCCCATATGAAAAAGGGAGATAATAATGGCATCTGCCTCACAGGTTTGTGGTGAGCACCAAATGGAGTAACATGTAAAATGCTTTCTAAATTTTAAAGCACCATCTCCTAGAATCCTAGGTCCAGAGCTGGGAGAGAACTTAGAGACCTAGTTTAATGCCTTCATTTGAATAATGGGGAATATGAAGGATAGAAAAACTAAGTGACTTGCTCAAGGTCATACAACCAGTAAGTATCTGAGGTCAGATGCAAATTCAGCTCTTTGGAATCTGAAGTCTACTACTGCATCTACTGTGAAACCTAGTTACCCCCAAAAAATAACTGTTAGCTGTCATTAGTAGAACAACACAGAATTTCTGTTCAGCCATGGAGAGCTGTGGCATTCACCCTCTGTCTGTCTCATTAAATGACCCTTTGTGTACCAACTTCAGTTCTGAGGGAAACTTGGCTTCTAGAAAGAGATATGAGACTTTCTCATCACCTATGGCGCTTTATACCCATCCCCTAGAGCAGTGATGGCAAATCTTTTAGAGACACTGTGCTGTGTGTTGCCCATTGCCTCCCCTCCCCCCAGATCAAATGCCACAAGGGCACCCCTCACAGGGGGAGGGAGAATGTGCTCCCACTGGGCTGCTGGACAGAGGGGCGGGTGATGTGAAAAAAATGTTGCCAGGCATGGTGCAGAGGGGATAGGGAGCAGCTCCATTCTACCCGAGTCCCTCTGTCTTTCTAGTAATGAACTCTGATGGGGGATGATGGCATGTGTGCCCATAGAGAATGCTCTGTGTGCCCTCTTTGGCACCCATGCCATAGGTTCACCATTATTACCCTAGAAAGAATTATTTAAGGCTTAGATTTGCCCAAAGTCCAGATGTTCCCAAAAGACTATTAGAATGGTACTCAACATACATTGTATTTTGGGTATGGGACACCTATTATTTCCTTCAACCTAAATCCTAAAAAACACAGACTGACAAGTATACATTGACAAAAATATTTCATCATTAACCAGTAACTTAAAACTATTTTTATACACCATCAATTTATAGTATGAAACATTTTTTAGGATTTCCAAATTATCATTTTATGCTTAGTTCTCCCTCATATTTTCTGGTAGGCCATATTTGGGGTTGGCCTCATCTTCCTATAGTTGGTCATCTTCTCCTCTAAGAAGCTCTATTGTAGCTTTTGTGGACATTGACCGAGGACTTCAGGAGCCCCTGACATCTATGAACTCACAAGGTACTATAACTCACTTCTTCCATGGGAAGTACCAGAGAAAACACAACTTGCCCTATATTTTGGAGAGGGGAAGGAAGAGAGAACTGAAGGATAAAATCATTCTTTTTAAATGCAATTGAGTATACATTTTTTTTTCAACTATGCAGGAATTTATTTTGTTTGACTATACATGTATATTATAAGGGTTATTCCCTCAAGTAAGGAGAGAATAATGTTAATTTAAAAAATAAAATCAAAAGAAATAAAAAGAAATAAAATTTAATTAAAAGTAAAATAGATTAAGTAGGTAACTTCCTTTTTCAGTGGCAAATCCTCTCTCATCAGTTTTAGTAAAATCTGCCTTCCATTTTCTCTTCAGTGTTACTATGAGACAACCCAGGATTTGCTTCATCATCCTAAAGCACCAAGTCTTTTAGAAATGAGTACATGTCCAGTGTTCCATGAGAGGGCTACAATTATATCATCATCATAATCATTATTGTTGTTGTTGTTTAGTCATTTTTGAGTCATGTCTGACTCTTTGTGACCATGTTTGGGGTTTTCTTGGCAAAGATACTGGAATAGTTTGCCCTTTCCTTTTCCAGCTCATTTTACAGATGAGGAAACTAAGGGAAACAGGGTTAAGTGACTTGCCCAGGATTTGAAGCAATATTTGGATTCAGGAAAATGAGTCTCCCTGATTCTAGGCCTGGAATTCAATCCAATGTGCCATGGAGCTGTTAATCATCATTATAATTTCCATTTCTAACACTTCCTGGGATAGCTTCCTGTAATGGAGTTGGTATTTCATTTGGCAAGTGAGCTCTAGTGTAGGGCATTCCTAATGGTCAGTGAAAAGGACACTTACCAGTCAATGAAGACATTGGCAATCGGTTTTACCTAGGAGTTTGAGGAGATCCTCTAGGGCAGAGGTCAGCAATGTATGGCTCTTGAGCCATATCTGGCTCTTTTGAGGGCTCTTTCTGCAGGAGCCATAAAGTCAATTTTTTTTCAGGTGCTATTACAGAAGTGTGCACTGTTACAGGAGTGGCACTGTGAGTACTGTACGGCTCTCACGAAATTACATTTTAAAAAATGTGGCGTTTATGGCTCTCATGGCCAAAAAGGTTACCGACCCCTGCTCTAGGGAATGTTAGAAAGTAGGGCAAAAGGTGGTTTGTCAAAGAGTCTACCTTGACCCTCTTACCCTTGATAGCCTGATCTTTTGACCTTCAAAACCAAAATAAATGTGCAAGAGTAATTCTGCCATTCTACTTCAGACTCTGGGAACATTTTTGTTTGCCACAATACTAAGAGTCAAAACATAGTGAAAGGGTGAGGGAAGACCAGTTGGCGCTACTTTTGCTGCCTCCAAATGCCCTTCTTAGCTGTATTTTTTGCTTCTAATTTACTTCAGGAAATGCATTTAATGTATATGTCAATTAAATGATATTACTGAGTCATACAAATGATGAGGAAGAAAAGATAATTAAGATCTTGTGAAATGGAGGTAAACTTGAGCTAAGCTAGGTATGAATTAACATGAGAATTAATTATATTCTTAGGCAGAAGTACTGGGAGGCAATGAAAGGGAAAATCTGGTCACGGTACAGGAATGGAAAGCTCCCCTCTGTGTATTCCCAGTTTCTTAAGCTGGCAGCTTTTTCAGATATACAGTCCAAGCTCAGATACAACTATTCCAGCCACACTGTGTACAAAATGGCACTATGCTTCTGTTTAGGGGAGCAATTTCTTTATACACTAAAAATAAATTTTGGGGGGGTTGGGCAGCTGGGTGACTCAGTGGATTGAAAGCCAGGTCTAGAACCAGGAGGTCCTGGGTTCAAATTTAGCCTCAGAAACTTCTTAGCTGTGTGACCTTGTGCAAGTCACTTAGCTCCCATTGTCTGGCCCTTATCATTTTTCTGTCTTGTAACCAATACACAGTATAGAGTCCAAGATGGAAAATAAGTTTTTTTTTTTAACAAATAAATAAATAAATTTAGGATAATTTTTGGTGAAAAGGAAAGTTTCCTTTTCAGTTTTTATCATAAGCAGAGAGAGCGAGTAGGAATGAAAAAAAGAACAGGACAGGGGCAGCTGGGTAGCTCAGTGGATTGAGAGTCAGGTCTAGAGATGGGAGGTCCTAGGTTCAAATCTGGCCTCAGACACTTCCCAGCTGTGTGACCCTGGGCAAGTCACTTGACCCCTATTGCCCACCCTTACCACTCTTCCACCTATGAGCCAATACACAGAAGTTAAGGGTTTAAAAAAAAAAAAAGAACAGGACAGACAAAGGCCTGTTTCCCTCTAAGACTGAGAGATCAATACTCAGACAAGTAGGATGAGGAAATGTCCAGAACTGGAGCAACCTTCATGAGAATTGATTCTCTGAAGTCGATTCTGTGAATAAATGATCTTTACTAAAATCTGCTCAACTGAGCCACCCCCAGCACACTTCTCATCCCCAAACAAGATGAAAGCATGGACAAATAGAATACATATTAATGTACAGGATTCACAAGGAGGAAAAAAGTTATCATTAATGTGAACTTGATCATTTTATGAGATTAGTTTTATCTTGTAGCCAGTCATTCTGCTCTTTAGTTTAGATTCCTTCTTCTTCCCTTTTTCTTTCCTGTCTTCATCTCTCCTTCCTTCCTTCTTTCCTTCCTTCCTTCCTTTCAGCTATGCCACCAATTTATATAATAAAAGAAGCCAAACTCCACTCTCTCTTGACAGTTTTCCATATTTTCCATATATCTACCTATCCACAACTCTCTATTCTTTCCTTGCTTAGACAAAATAGCTATGGAAAGCTGGTAGCTTGCTCAGATACAGAGTCCAAGTCCAGATACAACTATTCTAGTCATACTTTGTGTAAAATAGCATTGTGCTCAGGAGAGGGGGGCAAAGCCAGATAGAGAAGCAGAGATAAGGAAGTTGGGAAGAGGGAGGGGGGGAGAGGGAAAGAGGAAGAGAGATAGAGTGAGAAAGAGAAAGAAAGACAGAGAGGCAGAGCAGACAGACAAAGAGACAAAGACTAAGGTGATGAGAGCGTCCCACTGCCTAGGGCAGTGATGGCAAACCTTTTAGAGACTGAGTGCCCAAACTGCAATCTTCACTCTGCATGTGAGCCCCATCCTTATTCCAGACAGGGAGGGAGGAAGCTCTCCCATTGGACTGCTGGGTAGAGGGGGCAGGTGATGAGAGAAATGTCCTCAGGTGCATGTGGAGAGGGGGAGGGGAGAAGCCTGACCCACCTCCCTCTGACTTTTTAGTAAGGAACTCTGGTGAACTCTGTGTTGGGTAAATGGCACACGTGCCCACAGAAAGGGCTCTGAGTGCCCCCCTATGGCATGCAAGCCATAGGTTTGCTACCACGGGCCTAGAAAAATACATTTCCATATAATTTCCTGAAGCCTGGAATTTTACCATTTCAGATTAATTAGTATATTTCCAAGAAGATGAGGATCCTGCTCATCCCACTCAGTTTCACCTAATTTTACCCATCATGTGAATGAGTTTATCAGATTCTTTCCTTTTTGTAATTGTTGGATGGGTACAGATGGGAAGAGGCTTATTAGAAAGGTATTAGGAGTACCAAAAGCAGTACCTTTAAGGGGGAAAAGGGCATAGAAGATTAAACCCACCAAATATTTTCTTCACATTTTTGCCTAGGGCTGGCCCTGTTCCTGTCTTTCTTTGTCAAGTTAAATACTATAGATTAATCCATATAGCTTCCCTATAGCCTGTAGGCCAAACCCACCTCTGCTTTTATATGACCCACTGGCTATGTAAATGCCAAAGCCATTCTCAGTTCTTGCTGTCTGTAAGTGTTAAAATTAATGGTTTGGCTACATATATGAAAATTATAAATCTTTCATTTATAAAAGAGGTGAAAGTAGAGAAATACAAAAAGATAGAAAAAGACATTAACCTATATAACTAAATATTGTTCCAGTGTTTGGCTCAGCCAGGACTTGTTAACCTTCAATCAGAATTAAACTATCTCCAGAAGATAGGAAGGGAAAGCCAGCTATCCACTCACCCAAGACAATGACTGGAGCTGAAGGTGACTCGTGAGGCCTACTTTCTTCTTTGAGCTGACCTTCTTCTTTTTTTTTTTTTAACTTTTTTTTTTAAGCCTTGTACTTCGGTGTATTGTCTCATAGGTGGAAGAGTGGTAAGGGTGGGCAATGGGGGTCAAGTGACTTGCCCAGGGTCACACAGCTGGGAGCTGACCTTCTTCTTGAAGCCAACTTTCTTCTTGAAGTGACTCTCTTCTTGGAGTTCAACTCTCTACTAGCCTCCTTCACCAGATTCCTTAACCAGCCTCCTTCCTCAGGGATTTTCATGGCTTTTATGGTGGTTTCCTGTCCCTGCCCCTTTTCATAGGGGCCAATCACAGTTTCCAAATTGTCTGAGTTCTCACCTTTGGAACCACACCTTTCTGAGAGTGTGAACTCTTAAGTTTCTGACTTGTTCTCACCTAGTATCAAGTAAGGTGTGACCTGTTATATTCAATAATCTGGGAAGAGATGGATGTCGCCTTGACTGACAGGGATGGCAGTTGAGAGCTTGGAATGTTCCCAGGTGTTGTGAGCCAGGGGTAAATGTTGGTTGGCCCCAACCTATATATACCCCTCACAGCTACATTGAAGGAGGTCTCTGGACTCAGAGGCCGAGAACTGGAGATCACAGATCTCTGCAACCTCTGTGGTTCAATCTGGGCAGTGGGTGCCTGCTTGGAGGGTGGTTGAAAGGTGGCTGGGAGGTAGAGGAAGAAGAGGGTAGGAATAAGCCTGAATCTATTTCCTGGCTAGACTGTGAGAGCTAGTCAACCATTAACACTAGTAGTGAGAGCACTGAGAGAATAAACACCATCAATACATCTGCAGCAATAGCTTTCCCTATTCTCTGGCTTGGCTGTGGCCAGGTCTGGCCAGAGATAGAGGGAGAGGTGAAATCTCAAGCCTCCACCAGATCAGTAGCCTCCAGTCCTGATTGTTAATTAGTCTAAAAGATAATAGATCAATAGGGTTTCCAATCCCCAATCCTTGACCTTGTTATCCTTTCCCTACTTATAGATAAAAGAGTGTTCAATAACAAGTACCTGCCTGAGTGGTCTTTCTATCATGGCCCTGGGGAAGGGAGTTAAAGGAAGTCAGATCCTGAACATTATCCAAGGCCGATCATTAGCCCAATACCAATTTATCCAACCCCAGGTTGGGCCTGGAAAGGTTACCCATCTATCTAATCTCTCAAGGGTACTTACTTGGGAAGCTGTTAAAGAAATTTTAACAGGTTATCAAACAAACCTGTTAGAGAGAAGTGGATAAGTTACAACAGCAGCCAGGTTGATAGGAGTAGGTGTTCCTCCCACCAACTGCAGCTGAGGAGATCATAGGCAGATACCCATCACCACCATCACTATACATCTCGATCTTTCTCTATACCCATTATTTCTTTAACAGAACTCACTAAGTGGTTTGTGAGCTCCTCAATTCTTAAGTTTCTGGCTTGTTCTCATCTAGCATCAAGTAAGGTGTGAACTCACAGAGAACCAAGAATTCCCTTTCATGTGTCTAGATTTGGCCCAGTGCCCTAAGTAGTTTGCCAACCAATGAATCCAATGTAATTTATTTCAAACATTAGTGTAATAGAGTGGAATATGTGCTAGATTTGGAATCAATAATTCTTAGTTCAGATCACAGATCTGCTACTTAAAATTTTTGTAATGTGGAGTGTCAATTTTTCTAGCATCTCAGTGCCCTCTTCTAGAAAGTTAAAGGGAGTTGAACAAAATGACTTCTAATGTGCCACTGAACTCTAAATCTCAGTTCCTAAGAATATTCATTAGACTTCTGCTTGGGGCAAGGCACTATGCTATGTTTCAGGTGATGCAAACAAAGCAAAAACTAACTAAAAGTAACAGTCCCTGATACCAAGGAGTCTGGTTGTCTTTTGTACTTGAAGAGAACCCAAATGACATGACAATATTAGGGTCAATGATCAATATGTCTAGCTGTGGCTTATTAAATCAATATGAGCTCATAAGGCTCTACCACAGGTTGGGCACAAATAACCTGTGTGAAAATATGGGTTGGAGATGTCTAAATTTTCAGATCTTATGTTTCTTTTGAGCTACTACAATTTTGCTTTGCTCATACAGCACAGTGCCTTCTTTGATATGGGCATACCATGCTGGATGGTCCAGTGCCAGTGTTTCCCATATTTTATAATTGATAGCAAAGTTCTTCAGAATGACTTTTTTATTTATTTCATTTATTTATTTATTTGTTTTTTAAGCCCTTAACTTCTGTGTATTGGCTCATAGGTGGAAGAGTGGTAAGGGTGGGCAATGGGGGTCAAGTGACTTGCCCAGGGTCACACAGCTGGGAAGTGTCTGAGGCTGGATTTGAACCTAGAACCTCCAATCTCTAGGCCTGGCTCTCAATCCACTGAGCTACCCAGCTGCCCCCAGAATGACTTTTTGACTTTTTGTATCATTTCTTTAGACCCCTGCCTTATGTGAGCTCTCTTGGTTACAAGACAGAAGAACAGTAAGGGTTAGGTAATTGAAATTAGGTGACTTGCCCAGGGTCACATAGCTAGGAAGTGTCTGAGGCCAGATTTAAACCCAGGACCTCCTGTCTCCAAACCTGGCTCTCCACTAAGAGCTAGTCACTCTTAGATACATTTTTAAAATAATTGTTTACTGATATTTTGCAACCTATGTTTTATTCTTCCTTCCCTTCTCTTACCCCTCCCTGAGAGAGTAGGCAATATCGATTATTATACATTTTTGCTGTCTCCTGGTTTTGCTCATTTCAATTTGTTTCACTTCATATAAGCCTTTCCAGTTTTTTTAAATGATTGTCCTATTTTTTATTTCCCATGGCAGATTACAATAATTTACCACAACTTATTTGGCCACTCCTCAACTGATAGACATCTCTTCAGTTACTAATTTTTTGCCACCACTAAATGAGCTGCTATAAATATTTTTGTACATGCAGGTCCTTTTCCTTCATCTTTATCTCTTTGGGATAGAGAGACCTAGAAGTGGTATTGTTGGGTCAAAGGACATGTATGGTTTTATGACCCCTTTGGACATGGTTCCAAATTAGTCTTTAGAATAGTTGTATCAGTTCATAACTCAACCAACAGTGTGCTAGTGTTCCAATTTTCCCACATCTTCTCCAACATTTATCATTTTTCTTTTTTTTTTTTTTTGGTCATATAAGTCAGTCTGATAGGTGTGAGGTAGACCTCAGAGTTGTTTTAATTTCTCTAATTAGTAGTGATTTGGAGCATTTTATCATATGGCTAAAGATAGTTCTAAATTATTTATCTGAGAATTGTGAGTTCATATCCTTTGACCATTTATCAATTAGGGAATTACTTGTATTCTTATAAATGTAACTCAGCTCTTAAAGAGACACTTGCTGTAAATTCCTCCATCTCCCCCAGTTTGTTGGTTCCCTTAAAATCTTGGGTGCATTGGCTTTGTTTGTGCAATTTTTAAAAATTTTAGCATAGTCAAAGTTATCTATTTTACATGTTGTAACTTTCTTTATGTTTCATTCGGTTATAAATTCTCTTATTCCTAGGTCTGGCAAGTACTCCCCTAAGTAAATATTGTAGCCTTTTAGACAAACAGGTTTGCCATTACAACAATGTAGCTAGCTCATCAGAATTATTCTCTGTAGTAGAGTTGGAAGCTTGGCAGTTTAGCTTGATCAAGGACCTCAATGTCTAGTACCTTATCTCGCCGAGTGATTTTCAGAATCTTCCTAAACAATTGAAATAGAAGCAATTCAGTTTTCTGGCATGGCATTAGTACGCTGTCTAGGTTTCACAGGCATATTACTGTCAGCACAGTGGCTCTGTAGACCTTTAGTTTGGAAGGCAGCCTAATACCTCTTTTTCTCCTACACTTTCCTTCCAAGCCTTCCAAACACTGAGCCAGCTCTGGCAATGTGTGTGTCATCATCTATGTGTACATCACTGAAAGGTATCCTGCCAAGTTAAGTAAACTTCTCCACAGTATTCAAAATTTTTTAATTTGCTGTAACGGACGGTTCCATTAACGAATGGTGCCACGCTAGCTGGTGGAGAAGCTCTGTTTTTTGGTGTTAGTTGTCAAATCAGAATTAGCTCAAGTGGCAGATAATGGATCCATATTCAAGAAATCTATAATCCTATGAAAAGCAAAAGAATCATATTAAAGTCTGCTCTGTTACTATTGCTAAGTCTTTGTTGGGCAATGGTACTTAATTAGGGATTGCCCACTCATAAAGTCTTCTCCTTTCAGCCTAGTGCTTGAGATGGTTTTATAAGGCAAATGCCTATTTGTAAGCCCCGCCCTCTCCCAAACCCCCCACCCAACATATTGGATAGACAAGTCAGCATGCATGCCTCCTTCATAGGGAAGAAACCCAAATATTCCAATAAGAAATTTCTCTTTGGATTAAGCCTCAGAGCTGGAAGGGTCTTAATAAGTTGTCTTTAATGTGTTCCTGTTTAGATGTGGAAAATAAATCTCAGGAGAGGAAAAAGTAAGTTTTTTTTCAAGAGGATGATGTACAAGAATGAAAAGGAAAGAGGAAGATGGGTTTTATTTCCAGTTCTGCCACTAACAAGTTGGGAGACTCTGGGCAAGTCACTCAACAAGTCATTCAACTTTCCTAGGCTTTCATTAAAATGAACTAGATATCTTTAAGGTCTGAAATTCTATGATACTAAATGCCAGGACACTTCTCTCTCCACTGGGATTCCACACCTCTACAGGGTGGAGCTGTGAAGCTAAAGACATTTCTATAAGAGTTAATTTGCATAGGTTAAAGAGCTAAGCACTGGGTTAGACTTGAAGTTATTCAGTTTTGTGGAACAGTGAAAGCTAACATTCATTTATCTCTGCCATTTGCCTATCTCAGCAGTCTCCAACTCCACCCTTTTCCTAAAGACTGGAATTGCTGCTTTTGATTTGTTGTATGAGCAGTGTGAACCCAAATAATGGCAGTTCTATAAACAATATATGGAGATTTTTGTCCTAAATGTCTACTTTGATAAAGACAAATAACCAGGAGATCAGTGTTATTTATTTTGAGAGACAACATGGTTTAGTAGAGTAGTGGACTCCACTGACCAGGGTTCTAAGCCTGGTTCTGCAAACTGTCTTTGCAACTTTGAGAAAGTCATGTCTCCTGTATGAGATGAATTTTCTTCAGAGTCAAATGGGGAGATCAATAGTACTTGCTCTACTTACCTCTCAGATCTATTGTGATACCTGATTAAGAACTGTATAAATATCAGCTATTATTCCTTGATAAAGAGCTCTATAAATAGGGGTTATTGTTTTGAATCATTGTGTATATTTGTCATTTTGTAGAAACTTTGACATTCCTATTTAGGTCATATTCAAAACTGGATCAGCTCACTTCATTTCCTTTGCCCAACCCTTCTAGCAAGTAAGTACAGGTGTTTTATGTGTGGACGAAGCCTTGTAAATGTTCAAATATGTGGTTTTCTTTTTTTTTTTAATGGATAAATGACATTTACATAGCACATGAAGTCATTTGATTCTCAATCCCTCTTTCTTTAAAAAATTTTTTTCCAACTAACAAGTATTTAAAATTTTAAATTTGTTCCTCTTCCTATCACTACTTCACTGCACTGAGCAAATTTAAGAAAATTAAGATATTGATATATAGTTATATAATTTGACAAAACAAATTGACACATTAACCAAGTCTGAAAATGTATGTCTTTATCTGCACCTTAAGTTCATCATCTCTATCAGGAGGTGATTTTTTTCCTTTTTTTTATTCTTTTGTAATCCTTCTTTTCCATTACACAGACAAAGCTAAATGCTAGATAAAGGAGAGTCTGAAAATAAATATCATTCTCTATTTTACTTTTAGGGTTTGATGTCCATAAAAATGCAAATACCTCTAAGTATTCTGGGCTAAGTCTGATTTGAGATAACTTTGATAATGGAATAAGAGGAGAAATTTTGTAGGTTGTTCAGCAGTTAAAAAAAGGAGATTTATTTAGTCAGAGCGTATCAGGAGAAGAATGCTGAATGAGGTTGTGCTTTAGGATACTCAGAATTGATTTAGCTTCCTAAACCTTGTATGTATAAGTTGCCCATTGTTCACTAGCATTGGAATGCATCCCTGGAATTCCTCATCTGCTCTTTACTTAGGTGACCAGGTAGTGATGCCAGCAGTCAGCTTTTGGTCTTCTGAGCCAACCAAATCTCAAAGATGATTCCAATACTTTTTTAAGGAAAAATTGACTATATTATATTATATTATGTTACATAGGCATATATTATGTTACAATGATTCATATACAGAGAAGTGGCTTCAGAGTTGGTGTTATAAAGGGGGATAATAATATGATGCCCTTGAAAGGTATGGATTGGATTTGGTGGGAGAGAGAGAGAACACACTTTCACCCACAGGCCTCCATGTAGGTACTGCTGACAGAAAGGCTATGCCTCTCCCCACCTGACAGGCTTTGCTAAACTGAGCCTGTCAGCTGTCCCCTTTTAACAATGCCCAGGCAGGGAACCACTGAGAAGTTGTATATGTGGTTAACTTCTCTAGTTCTCAACCTGGGGTTGGAATAATTATTGATAAGGGCTATTGGTATGCTGATTGGATAACACTATTAGATCTGACTGTGTGATTGACTCCCCTTCCCAAGCGCTATGGATTAATCACCACTCAGGAAAGGTACCTGGAAAAAAACCCACTATATTTAAGTCTATTTAGATGGGGTTAGGAACAAGGGTAAGGATGGAGCATTTGGGAACCTTATTGTTAATAGTCTAGGTTAATGATCAAGCCTTGGAGATTGCTAGATCAGGTAGAGGCTGGAGGTTCTTCACCCTCACACTAACTCTGGCCTGACCTGGCTGGAGCCAAGCCAAAGATTAGGAAAGGCTATTGATGATCTTTGAATGACAGTATCACTGTTCTCTCTCAGCTCTATTGACAATGATGGTAATTGCTCTCTAGCTCTTTCAGTAAAGCAAGTTGGGTTGCAGGTACAGGCCTACCCTCTGCTCCTGACCTTCCACCTCCTAAGTTCTGCTCCAGACTGAGCCAACTTGTGCTGTGCCTCATGGATATTTATAGGGTTGGCTCCAACTGACTTTTGCCCTGGCTCATGGCATCTGGGTACATTCCGAGGTGTTCAACTGCCAGTCTTGTCACTCAAAGGTGGTGTCCATCTTGTCCCAGAAATTCAATACAACATTGGGAAATTCTTGGTTCCTTACTTATCTCTGATTAGTACTGAATATTTGATCTTGAGTAATTCATTAAATTTCTTTACATCCCAGACACTATCAAAGACTATAAAGCACACAGCGTATATCAGTTTATATTGGTAGAAAGCATTTCTGCACTGGAAATAACTTATTTGTGAAATCTTAAGTCTGGTCAATGCACATATATAAAGTAGCTATACACAGTTATATATCTGTGTATTTATCTCTCTCTATCTCTGTCTTATCTGTCTATGTCTATCCATCTATCCATCCTTCTGTCCATCCATCCATCTGTCTGTCTATCTCTTTTTCTGTCTGTGTATCTGCCTATCTTCCATAGAAAGCTTTTTGTTTCCATCTTCCCCATCTCAATATAATATTGTGTTCTCTAACAAAGATCAACTTTTTAACTTAATGGGGACCTATTGCTTCTATCTGGAAGAGATTTCTATCCCAGCTTGCCTTGCACTTCATACGCCTTCTCTGGAATACTCTCTTTCCCTTCTTTGCTAGGAGAGTTGGAAAGAGAGTTGAGGAGGGAGGGATGGAGATGGAGAAGTGAGGGACAATTTTCATGGTCTTTTTCTCAGAGTTCCCAGTAAGGGAGTTAATAGTCAGATCCCATGGTCTTGGTAGACTATGGCAATGCATTCTCTCCATTATGGCAGATTACATAATTAACCTGGACACACACACACAAAAACCAAACAAACAACCTAATAACAGTCAAGCCTATCTGTGTGAGAGAGAGAAAGAAACACAGATAGACAGACAGATAGACAGGCAAAGAGGTATATGCCATTCAGATCCCTTTGAAAAATATAATGGTGGTGGTTAGGTAAGAGAGCAAGGAAAGTTATTGTCATCGTTTCAAAATTACTTTATTTTGCTGTCAAGCCAGTGAGATGGTAGGAAATCTTTGGTTATTCTAAAGGGATTTAATGAGCATAGTTATAGGCTCTTTTTGTACGGCAAAAGTCTATTGATCGTTTCACAAGATGCTTAGAAATAAAAATACACACTCAATCTGAAAAGATCTTTGCCTCTGTGTCTTTGGGCACAAATGATCGCACTTTTAATAGATTACATTTTTTATGAGACCTTAGGATTGCAAAGAATTATGTTATTGCATTTTTAATACCCAAAATAAAGCTCTGTTAAATAGACAGTATAATGATAATAATGGCTAATATTTATATATTGTCTTCTATGTACCAGGCATTGTGCTAATGCTTTACAATGCAAAGTGCTTTACAATTATTATTTCATTTCCTCCAAACAGCCTTGAAAGGTAGGTGTTATTATTATCCCTATTTTATTTATTTAAGGCGCACAGAGGTTATGACTTAGTGTCTAAATTTAGATTTGAATTCAAGTCTTCCTGACTCTAGGCCTAGTGCTCTTCTCATTGTGCAACATACATATTAATATAACTATTTTGAAGATAAGGAAAGTAAAGTTTAGAGAGTTTGACAGTCTCATAGATAAACTTCTATATAGGCCTTCTGATAGCAAATATAGGACTCTTTCGAATAAACCACTGCCTGGAATCCCATGAGTATATTTATAATCAGTAGTCATTTTGATCAGTCAAAAAAACTGTGAAATCCCATTATATAAATGACTCTGTGACAATCACTTATAGAAGTCTAAAAACTGAATGTGGGGGGCAGGTAGTTGGGTGGCTCAGTGCATTGAGAGCCAGGCCTAGAGATGGGAGGTCTTAGGTTAAAAATCTGGCCTCAGACACTAACTGTGTGACCCTCGCAAAGTCACTTGACCCCTCCCATTGCCTAGCTCTTACCACTCTTCTGCCTTGGAGCCAATACACAGTATTGACTTCAAGATGGAAGGTAAGGGTTTGACAAAACAAAATAAAATAAAAATAAAAACTGAATGCAGAAGCAGCTAGGTAGCTTAGTAGATAGAAAGCTAGTCCTGGAGAGAGGAGACCCTGGGTTCAAATGTGACATCGGACACTTCCTAGCTCTATAACTCTGGCCAAGTCTCTTAATCCCTATTGCTTACCACTTCCTACTCTTCTGCCTGGGAACCAGCTCTTAGTATTGATTCTAAGAGAGAAGATAAGGGGTGATTGTTTTTTTTTTTTAAGTAAATATGATCTTTGTTTGCATTAAGAGACATCCTAACAGACTTCAGAAAGTTCAGAATACCAACAAACTGATAGAAGAAAAGATGAAGTTTACATCAAGACAGAAAAGCAAGCCAGTTTTATTGAGCCCTTAGAAAGAACTGGACACCATGGATTGGAATTTCCCAATTAGTAAAATCTGATGGGTTTTTCTAGGGTTTAGCTCAACTCTGAGAACCACACTTCAGGGAGAAGGTTGATAAACTAATGAGTACCCAAAAGAAAACAACCAGACTGGTGAAAAGCCTCAAATATTCTATGTGAGGATCAGTTGCAGGAATCAGAGGTGTTTGGCTTAGAAAAGGGAGACTTGAGGAGGGGATGCTATAGTTGCTTTCAAGTATTTAAGGGAACATCCCTTGGAAGAGGATATAAACGTGTTCTTGTTGCTCTAGAGGTCAGAACTAGGAACATAAGTAGAAGCTGCCAAAAAGCAAATTTAGGTTTGATACAAAGAAAAAGTTCCTAGTAATTAAAATTATGTAAAAATAGAATGAGTTCCTTAGGGATATGGCAGGTTCTCTTTCACTTAGAGTCTTTAAGTAAGGCCTGAATGAACATTCTTCAGAATAGGTAAGGGATTTTTTTTTTTTTTAGGTAAGAACTGGGGTAGATGACCAATGAGGTTCCTTCTAGCAATGAAATTCTAAGATTGAATTATTGTGGAGATATTATTAAGCCATAAGTTCTGCTTTAGAAGACTTTATCATCTAAGATGGATAACACAAATAAAGATACATATATAAGTCCTCTCATGCAGCCACCACAGACTATAGAATATAACAATGTCCAAAACTGGAGCTCTGAATTGATATGATCCTAGGTTCAAATCTTTTTTAAACTCTTACCTCCTGTCTTAGAATCAATACTAAGCATTGGTTTCAAGGCAGAAGAGCAGAAAGGGCTAAACAAATGAAGTTAAGTGATTTACCAACGATCATATATTTAAGAAGTATCTGAGGTCACACTTGAACCCAGAAACTCTGTCTCTAGACCTAGCTCTCTCTCCACTGATCCACTTAACTGCCTGCTTCCTAGATTCAATTTTAAAGGTTTAACTACAGATGTTTGGCTATGATGCTTAAGACCAATCAAGCAAAGGGCCGGACACTATATAATTTTGAGTTAGTGATTTTGATTATGGAAAGTGAAGCATGCAGGGGACAGTTAGGGTTCTGGCTTGAAGATTCAATTGTGAGAAAACCAAAGTAGAGTTAGAACCAAAGGACTAGAGGATAAGCAAGAGAACTTCTGCTGTTGCTCTTAAGGGCTCTATGAGGGTTGGATTGAAGAATTACAGAAGAAGAGAATGGGAGGGGATGTCTTCTTTAAAGTCTAAAAGGTGTTTCCTGTCAGGAAAAGGCTACTAGAAGGCTTTATAGACCAAGGGCTAGCTTACTTTCTTTTAACCTGAAACTCTTTTATTTCTAACCAGGACTTTTCAAATTTTTTTGGGGGGGAGGGCAAACATACCAGATATCTTTTTAGACCCTGTCTTCATCCTTCTTATCTAGTCCTCTTCTGAATTAGGGGTGGGAAGGAGAAGGAGCAGGCTATGGAAACCACACCGCTTTTATTCTGCCCTTCAAAATTGGGGAGGAGACAGTAGGCATCATTATCTTCTCTTTACCAACATACTTACAAGCCCAGAGAGGTTAAATGATTCACATAGATTCATTAATGAATCAGTGCTGGAGTTGCTAATAGAACACATGAGGTCTCTGGCTGCCTCTTCAGTGGGCTCCACATGAAACCACATGATTTTAGCTTGATTAAAATAGATTAAGCAATGAAGCCAACACATGCATCCCTGGCTGTTATTTCATTAATTTTGGCGTCCATCTATACACAAAGAAAAATCTGCTTTGTAATTATCACCCTAATGATATCTCTTTTGTTTTTATATTCACATAACTTTATTTTCCTCATTGGAAAGGCAGGCAAATGGAAGCCTCTACCTCTAAATAATAGCCCTTAAGATTCCACAATGTAGTAGATTAGAATGCAGTGAGACATGTACCTTAACTAGCTTAGTTGCAGTTTTCAGTGAAAGTTTTATGGATCTCTTGGGGATTATTGAAGGATAGCAATTTACAAATAATTAATATTAAGTGAATTTCACTGTATGCTTCATAGTAAAAGGGACAGATTCTCCCTTTTAAGAACTGGTACAAATTTTGGATTTAGGATTAGAGGACCTGGATTTGAATCTTGGATCTTCTTCTGACTTTGAGCAATTCATTTTCCCTCTTTGGTCCTTAGTTTCCTTACTTATAAAACTGGAGGAAGTAGTATAGGCTAGATTACCTCTATAGTCTTTTCCAGCTCTTATGTATCATTTATAGTCCTTATGAGATTCTTTTATTAACTACTTGTATATTATGTATGACATAATATAATATATTCAACATTATATATTCATATATGAATAATACACATTCATATGTATCAATATAATATAATCATAAACGTGTGATAAATTATAATAAATATGCATATCCAAGAAAAACACATTCTCAAAATAGTTATGTCCAAAAATCTCTCATTCTTTTTACCTCCTCCCTCTTACCTCTCTCCTCCCCCAAAAGCAGATAACATGATATGTAATATACATATGTTATTGTATAACACATTTCCCTGTTTTTCATGTTGTGACACAGACATATTGCTTTCTCTAGAAAAAATTCATGGAAGAAATAAAGTGAATAAATGACATATTCCATTCTGTCCTCAGACTCTATCTGTTCCTTCTAAGGTGATGATTATCTTTTTTTCCTCATGAATCCCTTGGACCTGTCCTGGATCCTTGCCTTGTTGGAAATAGTTAAGTCATTCATTTTCAGAGGCAATATACAAATAGACAGTTGGGTTTAAAGTCAGGAAGACCTAGGTTCAGTTCTCATCCCTTTTACACATAGAAGTTATTGACCTTAGGACAGTCACTTAGTTCCCAGCACCATTCCATAAGATTATAAATTACAGAGAAGGTGCTGGTCTGCTTTATTAGATATGCTGATGAAATCTGCCCTCTCTTCCCCCTCAAAAAAGAGAAGTTGACAAAAAGACAGACAGAGACACAGAGAAACACAGAGAGATACAAAAAGAGAGATCCTTGTGACATTCCAAAGATGATACACTCAAATAATCCCATTATACTGTTCAAATCTTAGAATGGGGAAGAGGATTCTTCTGAGAATGAAGGCCACAACACCAGCAAAAGGGTCTGCAAAATTCTCAAGTTCAACCAGAACCAGATTAAAATGCAGTTGGAGAATGAAGTAAAAATATAGTACAACCTAGATAATATTAATTTGAAGTTTTCTAAGTTAATAGGTGGCCACAGGGATCTGTTTCTATTTGAGTTTGAAATCACTTTGAAGACTGCAGTCCTTAAGACCCGAATGAAGTTTATGTAAGTCTAGTCGGCCTACTTAATTGTGGGCTGGTCAGACTTCCTTAACCTGGTCCTTTAATGTTATGGAACTTTTTTTTTTTTAAGATTTTCTTTAGTGATAGGATATACAAATTTCAGCTACATATTTGGAACTGACGTGTTTTCTTAGCTTTGTGCTTAGAGAGAGAAATCTAGCGGTGGAATAAAGGAATGCTGATGTTAGAATTTTTTTCTTAAAAATTATTTTAAATATTCTTTTCTTTTAAAATTTTGAGTTTCTCTCTCTCCCTTCAGCTCTTCACTCACTCACTGAGGAGGCAAGCAATGATATTAAAGATATTTTAAATATAAATAAGACAATTTTCATTTCCATACAGGAATAAGCCTCTAGGATCACCAAAGCCATAAGACACAATATGTTTTATCTTTCTCTCTCTCTCTCTCTCTCTCTCTCTCTCTCTCTCTCTCTCTCTATATATATATATATATATATATATATATATATATATATTCACCTTGAAAGGTGATTAATGCCTTTGCCATTAATATTTTCAAGTATATATCAAAAAACTTTCTCCAACTATGCAGATCAAGAATTTAGCATCTTCGTCTCTTACCCTTTCTGAGAATGCAAAAAAAAAATGGAGGTTTTTCATCTTGTTTTATACTTTTTTAGTGCAGGGCATCCCCTAGTTTTCTTCAGGGTCTGCTCTAGGATTACTATCTGAACAAAGTCTTTCCTTATTCCCTCTATCCACTGGGCTTTGTTGCCTTTACAAAATGTACATAATATGTCACATAAGTATGAACATATTTTTATGATGGATTAAGTTAGCCTTTAAACCTCCTTTAGTTTCAGTTCTGCTTGTTCCTATAAAGTAAAACAAATTTCGGTGGCAAGCAATTTGGGTAAATTGTAATCCTATGCTTTCCTACAAATTTGCTTTCAAATTCTGGGGCACAGGTCTTTTTCAGTTTCCTCCTCTGTAATGTTCTTGACCTAACATGGCAGCATTGTTGTGAGAAATAACTAATAAAGATGTTTGAAAAGTGTTTTGTATATATCAGATAGCATAGAAATACTGAATAATAGAATTCTGGGCCTTTTTAAAAAATTTTAGCACATAAAAATACTTTTTCCTTAGAGTCAGAAGAACAGGTGTGATGGCTCCCTTAATAGTGGCTGAATATAGCTAATGACTATGTTCTGCAGTGTTCAACCTTCCTGCTTATTATTATAATCATTGATGAAGTCTCAGACAAATTGTGCTGTGTAGCTGAGTTGTTTAACTGGTAGGACTTGGCTAATTGTGTGACAGATGAAAAAAGATGACTAAATGATCTTGAAGGTCCCTTCTAGCTCTAAAATTCATTGGTTCTATATCAGCAGAATCTGTAAAGAACGGACTTCTTTGATTAAAGTTGAGCATTTGGAAAGCTTCTTGAGTGACAGAAAATATGTTTGTTATTATAAACTATGTTCACTTGAGAATATTTTATGGTAAGCCCCACCCAAAAGGAGAGCTGCTCTGAGTTGTTCATTATCTTCTATGAAGGTACATTCTGAGAAGAGAATAAAAGAATATTTTACTTCAAACATAAAAAAAGCTGAAATAATTTCTTTCCTTGCACCCTTTATTCATAGGTGCAATAGAAGAAGGTTTCAAATTCTCATATTTTCTCTTCCCCCTTCCTCCTATCCAGGAGAACAAGTTTTGCTCAGGTGGTATCTTTGTGCCTGGTACTAAATAACAAAATATTCCATATATAAATAATTGCATAACACATTCCTCTGGACAGTCCTTCTGAATAGCTACACTCTTGAGACTTTTGTCTTCTGAAGGAGCATTTTTCCTTCAGGGTGCCTGGATGCTTGCTTATACCTATGCGTTAGCCTTCAAGGTGGACAGTCTTTCCAAACTCAGCTTCTTTTTTTTTTAATAGGGAATACCAAATGGTTGGATACTCTCCCAATTACATAGTGGAACAATTGTGCTACTTCATTGGCATCAATGAAAGTATGTTTGTAGCATAATTTTTGGCACAATAAGGCTGTAAATTGCATAAATAATTCAACCAGTTCAAAAGTTTCAGAGGCTCTGCTGCTTTTAATTGAATTGCTATTTGTTTTAGGTGGCACCCTATTTCACACTACTCACCTCCTCCTCCCTGAGTGACTCAGCCGTTGAGGGAGAAGCCTCTAAACTATTCATTAAAACAGCGAGATAGAGGTTGATTCTACTTCCAGTCATCTTTAGCTACACCTCAGTTTCAGGTTGGAGAACCACTTCAGATCATCTACCTACAAAACCCAGGCTCTCCGCTAAAGGGAGGTAAGATTAATTAAACCAAAGCAAATATATGAGATAGATTTCATACATCCCTTTATCTTGCTCTTAAACTGGAACTTACTGTGTGAACTTTTCCATTCAGTTAAATTTTCACTGGTTTATCCAGCCAGCCTTTAGAGTTACTCTTTTCCGTTGGTAGTTCTTGCGGTTCTTAGATCATGTTATTTCTAGTTTCTTGGCACGTTTAGATGCTGTTAGGTATCACGATAGTTTAGTCATTATTTTATTGTGAGAGATTTCATCTGGGGAGTCCTCAGCAAATATGCATCATATGTTTTTTAAAAGGAGGGGCTAGAAGAGCTCTCACTAGCTTCTTTTTCAACTTCGAATACTTAATAATTAAACACACAATCTCTGTTTTGAAAGATGAGCAAAATTATTTAAACAGGTATTGTTCAGTTACTGGTAGTTTTGAAATTCTTGATCTAAGCAATTTCATGCTCATCCAGATGTCTTAGGAAGATGCCAAAAAAACAAATAGTACACCACCAGTCTTTCTGCTAGGTTAGACCAAGGGGTGAGGATGGGGTGGTTTAAAGAATGTTTTCTTTTTTCTTTTTTTTCCTTTGCTATCCCTCCAGATATTTCTCTGTGGAGTGCCAACTGCTTCACATACAATCTGAGGTTCTAACCAAAGAGGTGATTAACTTGGGGGAGAGCGCAATATTCAATTTCTTTTTCTTCTTTCAAAACAGACATATCCCCACCCAAGTCCTGAAAAACCAGTTTTAGAAGCTCTTTGATATGAATAGGCAAATTATTTTTAACAACTTTTTTTTTTTAATTTGGTAGCTTAGCTTGCTTTCCTTCCTTCTGCCTGGTTTTGTCTGTCATTGATATTTATGATGTAGAGTTGTAGAAAACAAGCCCAGAGTGCCCTTATTGGTGTTTGGGTAGCAGGAAAGTGCTCTCTAAGGGGGATATTCTGGATCCATAGTGTACACTAACCTTACAACCTCCAAGGATGGAGATTTTGTAGTGTTTGTGGGAGTCCATGGAGAAACCTCTAGATATATGTGCTTAATTCACAGTGCTTTGTTAAAGAATATGATCATCTGTGCTTGAATGAATCTGAAACATTTGCAATGGCCCCAAACTTAAAGAGACAGACTTTTATGGCTGGAGTTTTATAAAGCGTTTTTATTGACTTTGAAAGATTAGGAATCAAAATTAGTTTTGTTTTTCTTTCCTTTTTTAAAAATATTTTTGTAGTCTTTCTTAGGTTGATTTAAACCATGTTACTTCAACTATTTTTTAAAAAATCTAAAGGCCATTGAGAGTTTTTCTTTGAACTCCCATTTGAGGAGAGAAAAACATGTAGATATGTCCAAATTTCTGGATGTTTTGTCACATAGACAAATCATCCAGGTTTTTATCTATCTTTTCATTTTGACTGTATTCTTTGATTTTACTTAAGTTAACAGATAGAATCATAAAATGTTAGAGTTGAAGGAGTTCTTAGTCATGTTCTTATCAAACCCTCTCATTTTATAGAACTTCAAGATTAGAGAGATAAAATGATTTTCCCAAGGACATACATGAGTAAGTGGCAGAGCAGAGACCAGGACCCAGGTTTCCTGACTCCCATCTTAGTCTCTTTTCTTAAGCTAGATTGATTCCTATGTTCTAGACCCAAGACCTTCTCAGTGCTATTTGCTCATGGTGACTAAAAATATCTAGTATCAAAAATGTGATGTAATAATAAAAGCAGTGGACTTAAAGTCAGGAGACCTGGGTGCTAGCTCCATTTCTCCTCATAGCTTCCTTCTCTGAGTGACCCTGGGCAAATTATTGCAATGGTCTGATCCTCAGTATTTTTTTTTATATATATAAAATGAAAGATTTGGACTAGGGCTCCCTCTAAAGTCCCTTCTAGAGCTAACATTCTGTGATTCTATAATTCTAATTGAACAAAATTCTACCACTAGAAAAGAATTGTAAATTAGTTTAAAATGGGAAGTGTTTTCTTTAGCATTACTACTCTATGAAGCAAGGCCTTGGATTGATGAAATTAACTTTCTTTTTCATATATTTTATTTTTCTCCCATTCCACATAAAAACAATTTTTAACATTCTTTTAAAATATTTCAAGCTGAATTCTCTCCTTTCTTTTCTCTTCTGCCCGCTCCCTGAGATGTCAAGCAATCTGATATGGATTTTACATGTGCAATAACATAAAACTTGAAATTAACTTTCAAATATGTGACTTGCAGGTTCTGTCTTGTCACTTTGGAGTTGAATTGTAAAAGCCCAAACGTCATGCTGGTTTTTCTGAGTAGTTAATTAGCTCCTCAGGGTAAAGATGCTGTACTATTATTATATTTTTTGTTGTTATTTGCCAACCAGTCTTATAAAGAACACGTGTATACACATGTGCACATATGTACACATGTGTATGCATATGTGTAAATATGACAAGTAATTTAGAAGGTCTTTTTGGTGAATATCCATCAGATGAAATATGTATTACTGACTATTGGGTCCAAGAATCCCATTTTCACTGAAAGCTTATCTATAAAATGAAAGGACTAGAAGAGAATCTCTGCCATCCTTTGTACCTCTAGATTCTATGGATAAGTAACTCTGGCTAATACATTAAATTTACCTGGATCTAAACTTCTTGAGTTCAGAAAAAGAATCACTTTCACCTTAAATCTCTTTGAGATGGTATTGAGGAAATGATACTTCATCATATTGCTGAACATAGAGATTCTGTCTAAATGAGTCAAGCTGTTAATCTGAAAAAATAGAATTCTTTTCATACCAAAGCTTGGTGTTGCTGGTCAGAAACAAAGGGTGGGGTCATCATGAGTTCCTAAAGGACAACTGGGAAAGAGGACTTGTAAAGGGCACACTTGGCTCAGGCACTATTCTTAGAGCATATTGGGCAAGTTTCAAAAGATTTTGAGACGCTGGAAAATGCAATAGATTGTCTAATGGTCAGAAGCCAGGTGAATGAATGAGTTGGGTGACCTGATTATTTGTTAATACAATGGGTTTTAAGTCCCTTCTCATCATGTGATCTTGGTTAAGTAGTCTGCTTTTGAATTTTCCTTTCCTTATCTGTGAAATGGGAAGAATAATATTTGTAGTATCTACCTCACAAGGTTATTGTGAGGAAACAGCTTTCTGAAAATCAAAGCAGTATATCCATTTAAATTATTATTATTTGGAAATAGAATATGAAAATAGTCTATTTTATAGACTGATGGTTTTTGGAATTATTTCCTTTGAATATATGCACATGTATGTAAACACAACATACATATGTATAATATAATATATACTCAACAAGTCACTATTAGAAATAAATTAAATTGGTCTAGATAATTTACTTTTCCCAAAGTGTTGTGATGATTTACATTATTTTCTAGATTATTTATAATATTTTCTAAGGGGTAGGTAAGTGACTGGATGATTATTTTCCATAGATTTAACAAAACAAATTCGAAACCATTTGTTATATCCATTACGTAAAAGGCACTGATAAATATACAATAAAGAAAAAACCCAAGATATGGTCTGATTCAGTCCTGATCAGTAGCTAAAATTTGAGACTGGAATGAAATGGGATGCTCATAGAACATTTGACAGGTAACATAAGGAGACTTGCTTAGTTGAAGTAGAGAATATGTGGTAAGGATACAGTATTAATTCAATTGGCTATGGAATCCCTGTACCTGCATTGCTCTGTTGATTGGAAATTTTAGGGATAGTCCAGGGGACTTTTTGTTCCCTGGATGATTGTACTTTGGCCAGAAAAAAGCTATAGCAATGGCCTTTATTCTCTTGTTGCAGCCAAGTGGTTCACTGGAAAGACCACTGAGCCTGGGGTCAGGAAGACTTGGTCTCAGATTAAGTTATGTGGCCCTGCCCCAATCATTTATTCTCTGGCTCAGGTTCTTCATTTAAAAATAGGGATAATGGAATCTATCTCATTAGGGTAGTTATAAGAATCAAATTATTTGGGTCTGGAGTCAGGAAGACCTAAATTCAAATCTCACCTCAGACATTTTGTTCAACTGTGTGTCCTTGTGCAAGTCACATAACTGCCTCAACTTCTTTACTTATAAAATAGGGTTGATAATAACACTTACTTCCTAGGGTTCTTGTAAAGATCAAATGATAGAATATTTATAAAGTGCTTGGCACAGTGCCTGGCACGTAGTAGGTGCTACATAAATGTTAACTATTATTATTTTTATTATTAAATGAGATAATACTTTTAAAGTGCATGTGATAATACATGGGGGCATAGAAAGAATTATTTAAATATTATTGTTATATCTTATTTAAATAATTAAATTTAAATAAATATTAAATAAGAAAATATAAAGCACTTAGCACAGTGCTTGGCACACAGTAGATTCTTAATAAATACTTATTCCCTTCCCTTAACCCTTTCCTGAGTTAAGTAAGCTTTGAGTTTGGTTTTAATAAGCCTTAAGAAAAAAATTAATCTAGCCTTTTTGGGAAGAGTTCATGAAATATTGTTTCTACCATACAGTCTATCTTCAAATAGTTTGTTTTCTTCTGGGAAAAAGAGAAGGGATCAATAAAATACATGATAGACTGTGATGAAGGCAAAGGAGATGTTTGTTCAATTTAACTCAACTTCTTGTGTAGAGGTGGCACAGTGGACAGAGGGCCAGACCTAGAGTCAGGAAGATTCACCTTTCTGAGTTCAAATCTAGCATCAGGTATATGACACGGGACACGTCCTTTAACTCTGTCTGCCTCAGTTTCCTCATCTATAAAATGACCTGGAGAAGGTATTGGCAAACCACTCCAGTATCTCTGCAAAAAAATTCCCAAATGAGGTCATGAGGAGTTGGACATGATTGAAAAGACTGATCGAGGGTCAAAGGTTCTATCCTAGGTGTTGGTGAGGCCAAAACAAAGACAAAAACCACTTCCTTACCTCAGGGAACTCCCATCACATTATAAGAATACAGCCAATACACAGGAGAAGTAAATGCCAAGGATAAACAAGATTTCAAGAGAGAAAGTACACTCGTAATAGGGTTGAAGAATAAAGGGGAAATTAGGAAGAATAAAGGGGAAATTAGGAAATCAGGAGGTAGCATTTGAGCTACATTATACTTCTGAAAAAACTAGAGGTTCTAAGAGGAGGGGAAGCACATTCCAAACAGGATGAATTCCTTGAACACAGACATGGAAGCAAAAGATGGAATCCTGTATAGGAAGGTTAACTTGCAGTCTAGTTTTACTGGAATAAAGAGTACATGAAGAGGGACAACATAAGTAAAAGGATTGGAAAGAAAGCTGAAAGGTCTTAAATTCTAGGCTGAGGATTTTTAAATTTGATTCTAGAAATCATAAGAAGCTATTGAAATTTTTTGAGTTGGGGTAGTGTCATGAATCCATGTTTTAGGAATATTGATTTGGTAGCTGTGGGGAAGAGAGATTGGAGAGGGGCAAAATTAGAAATAGAGAGACCATTTAGGGGGCTTTTGACATAGACCAGATGAGGAGGTAATATATATCAAGGGTATTGGCTGTGCAAATGGAGAGAATGGAACAGTTCAGAGAGATTTCATGTAAGTGTAAATGACACATTTTGGCAATGACTGAGTATGGAGGGCAAGGAAAATAAAAAATAGATGATCATTCTAAGGTGTCAAGCCTATGTGGCCAGAAGAATGGTGGTGTCCTCAACATAATTAAAAAGTTTGGAGAAGTGATAGGATTTGGGGAAATATTAGACATTTTAAAGTTTAGATATTTAAGGGTCATCCATGTTGAGATATCCAGAGGAAGTTGAGTAAAATTAGGGTTGAATCTATACATTTCAGAATCATTTGCATAGAGATGAAAATTGAATGTATAAAAGCTGACGAGATCACTAAGTATATATATAAAATAACCCAGAATAGAAGTTTTGTGGGGCAACCATACTTAATGAAAAGGAGAAGAATGGTGATCCAGCAACACAGACCAAATAGGATGTAGTAGATAGTTAGAAGGTGAATGAAAAGAATGCAATGTCATGGAGACCAGGGAGAAGAAAGTGTCAAAAGAGAAGTAAAGTAGAATAAGGACTGAGAAAAGTGCTTTAGGAAAATTTGAAGATGGACAGAACACTTTCATATCAGAAATAGAATAGACTTTATGAGATGTAATGCCTCAGCTATCCTGAGGCATGATGAAAAGGATGGATAAGTTAGTTGACAGTTTATTAATAACGACGAGGACACTTATTTTTATTTATTTATTTTTTGTTAAAGATGAGTACACTTACACTTTTTATGCTATTATATTAGACCAGGAAAGAGGTGATGAGGGTCAAAGGTAGCATGGTGGACATGCATATGTGCGGAGAGATGATGAAGGATTCAAGAGATATTGTGGTCAGAAGGACCTGACAATTGGTTGGTTGTGGGCTAGAGGAAAATGAGGGAGAAAGAAGAGTAAAAGATTACTCTAAAGTGCTGACAGTACTGCTCTCATCATATATTTCTTTGCTCTTTTTACCTTTTTGTTTTCATTTTTAATTGTTCTTTTATATATGTTTCAATACTACCGATCTGTTCCAGAATTAGACAGGGGGCTATAAATTATAATAATATTCTAGTTTGGCCTTTCCCTAAGCATCTTACATTAATCATCTATATTCACAGTTCATCTTTTCCATAAAAACACAAGTAAAGGAGATATTAAAAGTATGTCCATTTATCTTTTTAGCCACTACACTAATGTGAAAATGCTTTATTGAGTTTACCAAAAAATGTCTTATTCAAATAACTTTCTTTTTATTTCAAGATCTCCTTCCATAAATGGCATAGTTACCTTTTATATTTCATTTTAAGATGGATACTTCCTACCTATTGGCCTTAAGATTCTTGGCCTTCTAAGCATGCATTTAACATAGTGCCTTACCCATAAAGGGCCTTCTGAATATTTATTGATATTGATGATGGCAATGACATAAAACAAATTTAAGCTAAGCCTGATTTCCACCAGCCTGATGCTGGAGATTTAAGAATGGAACTAAAGGAGGCATTCCTAGATCATCTGATAGTCAACCTGAAGGTTGCTTAATTCCTGGCTGGAGA
Source organism: Gracilinanus agilis (assembly GCF_016433145.1). Lineage (NCBI taxonomy): Eukaryota > Metazoa > Chordata > Mammalia > Didelphimorphia > Didelphidae > Gracilinanus > Gracilinanus agilis. The sequence continues at coordinate 555,996,679 of NC_058132.1, read as the reverse complement.
AGACTATTCAGAGCAGGGGGAGGATATTCAGTGAGGACACAGCCTTAAAGCAGCTGGTTTACAGATCAGAAGCCAGAGGTAAGAGCTAGGCAATTCTTCATGCCTTGCTTTTTGTTTTTATACCATGGAGAAGCTATGTATATGACCTGAACTTTTAGTTCCTTGAACCAATAGCTTTTAAGGAAAAACTAGCCTATTTTGTGATTTGGGATATTGCTCCTATCAAAAAAGGTAATGATACTTTTCCTATTCCCAGTATGTTTTTTTTTCTTTTTGGGACCATTTTTCTTGAACCACCCTTAGTCATTTATATTGACACTCTCACCATGAGTGTCACTCCATTGCCTCTCTTTTATCCCTTTTGAAGTTATAAATGTAATCCTAAATTATTGTTTTCTAGTTTCTCTTATTTATTTCCCATGCTCTTTGCACTTATGTGATATAGTCTAGTGGTCATAGATTCATTTCATGAGATACAGTGATGCCAATCAAAACTCATGAGAAAAAGTAGATAGGGGACTAGTCTAAGAGTTAAGATGCTTGAGGTTCAAGACCTGCCTCTGATGATACTAACTGTAGGACGGGTGGCAAGGCACCTAACCTCCCAGTGTCCTCAGGCAATTCTCTAAGCCTATAAATTAGAGATAAACTGCTGATGAGATTTCTATACCAGAAAGTCCTCCACATTGATTATATCAGAGGTCTGCCTCTTCCCCCTCTCCCCTGCAAAAGCATTACTTATTCTAAAAAAGGTTCAAATATTTAGTTCCATTCTCCTTCACAATCAGCAGAAATTATATTTGCTTGGCCTTCCTGATCTATTTCTATCAAGCTTGGGAATGTAAAAATCTTCTTCCCAAAGACAGACATCTCAGCCTTACTCACTGGCTAATACCCAACTGAAATCAGCAGTTGTGTATTCCAGGGACTGATGTTTACATCAGCCAGTTGTGAATAGTAATTAGCATTTTGGCTAGTGTTCAGAACAAGTCTTTTCACTTTGGTTCCTAGCTAACAAAGAAACTAGTTTAGCATTAGCCATTTAGTATGAAAAACATATATAGCTGAAAAACACATATAGCATGATCATTTTTGTCTGTTCTTTGGTAGCTTATTTAATTTTCACATTTAAATATCATTTTTAGTTAGCTAGTTAATGTATAGTTCTGTCCAAAACTGTTTTTTAAAAAGGCACACTAGTATCCGTGTTGTTATGAAGAAAAATTAATCTTGGAGACTTTATACTAAATTTATAAGTTTTTAGTACTAAAGAGAAAGAAAGAGAAAAATAAGGTTTCCTGCCTATCTACCTCAATGTCCCCAGCTGAGTTACTTTTTCCTCATCTTGTCCTTGATTCCCCATGGGTCCAGTTAACCACATAGTTGGGTCAGACAAATTAAGGCCAGCCAACAATTGGGCTTGAGTTTAGGAAGGGACTGGAGCCCAGGAGATCAAATTACCAGATTTCCAACTTGGCATGGTCCCTGCCAGGGTGGCTGCTACTTGCCAGAGATGGCTTACAAAGATAAACCCTAGGAAGGCTTGGATGGGGCTCTTTTCACAAGCCAAAAAAAACGGCATCAAAAGAACTCACTTCATTCAGCTTTTCAAGCTCAGTCTAAACCTTCCCCCAAGATCTACCAATTGGCCAGGGTTTCAATTCAGTCGCCACACATCATATCCCTTGACTTCTATTGGCCCGGAATTTTGCCTGCCATGCTGGCAAATTAAGACACATAGTCTCTGTGACTCCTATGACATAAAACTTCCAGGATCTGATGGTCTCCTAGATATTTAGTTCATACAGTGTTCATACTCCTAAAAGCTGCGGTCTCCCTTGTATTTTCCTTATCCATTATCTTGGCTTCATCAACTTCTCTATAACTGAGCTCTTTTAGAGATATTGTAGCCTCTGGTTCTGTAAATAAATTTATCCTCCCCTGGTTGGTTAATCCTATGTACTTTCCATCCTCACATCAAAGTTAGGTTTTCTTAAATTTTTCTAATCTTTTTCTTTTTTTCCTACCCTCTATTACTACTCCACTTTCTCCTCCACACCCACTTCTTTCTCCTTTTCTTTGTCTCCTCTCCTATCTCCATCTTTCCACCCCGTCAGTACCCTCCCTTACCTAATCTATACTCTTGCCAAAGAGGGTGGGGAAAGAGTGAAGGTGTGAGGGAGGCGAGGAAGCCGCAATGGCCCAGCTTAATAAAAACCTAATGGAAAGTTATCCTCAAGAGAAAGTAGGAAGGTTATATTCCTAATTTTTTGTGAGAAGAGAGGAATAAAATGTTTGGAGGTTGGGGCTTAACAGCGGGTGGCCCAAGGTTTCACCCGGTTTCAGGTGTCCTTGGGACTATACCAAAAGGAGCAGGAGCTAAGGCTTGGTTAAGAGGCGAATAAAACAATGAGCATTTGTTAGAGTGCTCCCTAGAGAAGGACCCACCCAGTTCAAGCAGAGGAGTTGCTGAAAAAATCCCAGAGAGATGTCTTGCTCTGAGAAGCTGAAGAGGACTCATCCATGGATGCCAAAATCAGAGAGAATTTCAAGAAGATGGAGGTAGTTGATAGTGTCAAATGCAACTGAAACTTTTGAGAAGAGAGATTATATCAAAGGGAAGGAGGTCAATGATAATATTAAAGAATGGTTTCAGTGGAGAATTAAAGACAAAAGTTAGATTCCAGAGGGCTCACTAGGGCGTGGGAGTAAGATAATGTAGGTTGTGGGTGGAGATTACCTGTTGGAGGGGTTTGTCCAGGAATGACAGTAATTGGGTTGGTAAATTTTTTTTCCCCTAGCTTCACAGACTCCTGGTTGTGAAGTTGTAATATTACCTCTCAGTTTTCACCCTAACGCCCTCAGGTTTTCAAAGGTGGAAGGTCCAGTTTTAGTTCTGTTTTGGCTCTAGTCAGTCATACTGAAAATAAAGATGTTGGCAGCTATTTTTTTAGGCATTTAGTCCTTTAGTTCTAGACTCTGACAGTTAATTAGCTGTGTGTCCATCAGCAAGCCACCTAACCTCACTGGCCCTCATTTCTCTTATTTGTAAAAAAAAAGGATACTATCTATAGTCCCTAACCATAACTAATGTAGTCCCATAACCATAGTATTGTGAAGTTCCAGATCCTCATGGCAACAGATAAGGAAGCTGATGTTCAAAGAAGATGATGTATATTGTATGGTGCAAATGTCAAAGTGCTGTATACCAATAATCATGGGCAAGCAGGTGGCACAGTGACTCTTGGAGTCATGATGATTCCTCTTCCTGAGCTCAAATCTGGCCTCAGACAGTTATTAGTTGTGTGATCCTGGGCAAGTCACTTAAGCCTATTTTGCCTCAGTTCCTCACCTGTAAAATGAGCTAGACAAGGAAAGACAAAACTACTCCAGTATCTTTACCAAGAAAACCTCTGATGTGGTCATGAAGAATTGGACATGACTGAAGCAATTAAATAGCAAAATACAAGTTATCATGACTATTTCTTAAGCTTCTGAGGAATATTAAAGCCAAGATTATTGTGTTTCTTTTTCCCCCCATATCTAGATTTCATAATAAAAGCTACAGACTTAGTTTGAAAATTTTAGAATTAAAAATAATGAAAACTCTTTGAATTTAGGAAACCAAATTCTTATTTGAGAATAATTTATTATTTAGATTAATAGAATTTCCTCCAAAAAAGAAAAATTTTTAAATGAAAAAACAAAACATTTTACTCTGATGTCTTATCCTAGTTTTGAAACTGTGTGCAGGGGTAGCCCAAATTCTGATAGGTTTCACCAAGCTGGAAAAGCTCTGAGGACCAGTCCAGTTAGATAAACTAACTAACAATAGGTGTTTCTTTAGCATTTTACTTACGTTATTTAATTTAATACAAAAAATCTATAAGGTAAGTGTTATTATTAGTCCCCATTTTAAAGATGAGGAAACAGTCTGAGAGGTCATTACATTTTCTAGGTCGTGATGCATGGAAGTATCAGATTCAGGATTTGAACTCAGTTCCTCCTGACTCCTAGCTAGCTACGAAGAAAACCATCACCAGAAAGTTGGCCAATAATTAATTAGTTTATTGGCCATAGTATCCTACAAGATAGACTAAAAAATTATGCTTAGTACTGTTAGAAGACAGAATGGTAGGATGGCAAAAAAAGGGCAAGAATGGACAGAAATGCTGAGGACCATTAATTTATTAGACCATCTGCAAATACTAATTTAATTGTTCAATCTATTATCATGCAATATTTGACATACTACCTAAGGAATTGAGCTGCATCTATATTGATATTCCTCCTACTTATGTAATCACAGAATCTCTGAGTTGAAGATATCATAAGATAATAGAACTGAAGTTATCCTTTGAAGTCATTGGCTTCAGCAGATATATGAACAGGAAAGAATTCAATAATTTACCCCCAAAGTGACTTTCACTTGAAGACTTTTAGTGAAGAAGAACTTCACCTCTTGTTTTATTTTCTAAACCCTTACCTTCCATCTTGGAATCAATACCAAGTATTGGTCTAAGGCAGAAAAGTGGTAAGGGCTAGGCAATAGGGGTTAAGTGACTTGCCCAGGGTCACACAGCTAGGAAGTATCTGAAGCTAGACTGGAACCCAGGACCTCTCATCTCTCCTGGCTCTCCATCCACTTAGCCAAGTAGTTATCTCCAGAACCTCACCTCTTGAGTGAGTCCATTTCACTTCTGGAGACTTTATATTGTTAGATAGTTTTCCTTACATTAATCCTAGATCCACCTTCTGCAATTTCTTCCTTTTGCTCTGAGTTTTGCTTTATGGGGCCAAATAAAATAAGCCATATTCTTTTTTATTCATGATAGCCCTTCAAATACTTGAAGACAGCTATCATCTCCTATGTAAGTCCTTTTTTCTCCAGGCTAAACACTCCTAGTTCCTTTAGCCAAAACAGTTTCCCTTCACTATCATGGTCAATCATTATGCCTTGGATGCATTCTATCTTGTAAATATCTTCCCTAAAATGTGATGTCCAGAAATCAATGTCATATTTTAGATATTGTTTGTCCAGAACAGAGTATAGTGGGGCTTTTGCTTGTTCATAATACAATTCCCTCATAATGTAACCCAAGATCACATTACGTATGTTTTTGTGGGATTATTTGTCTGCCACGTCATACTGGTGATATTATTGGCCTTGAAGTACTCTAATTCCTTACTATGCAATAATTTTTTCATATGAATTAACTAGCAACTCTTTCCCTGTATAGTATGTGTAAAGCTGCTTTTTAAAAACAAAAGCACACTGTTTTGCATTTTCTCTGTTAAATTTCATATAATTGGGTTCATACCATTGATAAGCACACTTGAACTTTTTTTATCCTAAATCTATGGTTCCATGTGTTAATTATCCTTCTCTGATTTGTTTCTTATATGACTATAGTAAGGATGTTATCAATCTATTCCTTTACTTAAATCATCAATAAAAAATATTAAATAAGACATGAGAAAATGAAGATCCTCGAGAGACCTCCCAAGCTAACATTACCACCTCAGTGACCTTAATACCTAATCTTGTGACCAATTCTAAATCCATCAAACTTTAACTTCTTATCTAGTTCACATATCTTCATCTTGACCACAAGGACAATATCAGAGGTTTTGTCAAAATGTTTTGTTGGGGATATTTTATATATTACCAGATTAGGTAACCATATGGATAGTTTTGCTTAATAGGTTTTAAATATTTTCTTCAGGAAAGGTAGAATTCAGGGTATGAGTAGTCAGTGGAAGGAGATGGCATATTTCTATAAATTACTGTAATATAAAAACAAAAGAGAAGGGCAGTTGGATGGCACAATGTATAGAATACCAGACCTGGAGTCAGGAAGACTCATTTTCCCAAGATCAAATCTAGCCTCAGATACTTACTAGTTGTCTTATTCCTGGAAAGTCACTTAAGTATGTTTGCCTCAGTTTCTTCATCATTAAAATGAGCTGAAGAAGGAAATGCCAAATCACTTCAGTATCTTTGCCAAGAAAATTCCAAATGAAGTCACACCGAGTTGGACATGACTAAAAATGAGTAAACAACAAAAGAGACATCAGAAAAACTTAGTTTTTAAAATATCCAATGCTTTTCCAAAACCCAGGTATACTATATCTGTAGCATTTCCTTGTTCTGTAAATCTAGTTACCTAGTTACCTTATCATGAGAGTAAATGGGCATAAATCAGCATGGATGGGTTGTCCTTAGTAAAAGTATTTTAGTTTTTAGTAGTCAGCATTTTTCTTTTAAAATGTTAACATACCATCCCTTTAGTAATATAATGTAGAAACTTCATAGGAATTAAAGCCAAGCTCACCAGTTTAAAATTTATAGATTCTATTTTCTTGCCTTTAAAAAAAAAAGATAGGGACATATCTATGTGTCTCTATTCCTGTAGAATGTCCACTCCCCAAACTTCACCTCCAAAAATTCAAAGATCATTGATACTGACTCAACAAAACCCTTTTTTTTAAAAAACTTACTTTAAGATGTAGACAAAAAGATTGAAGAATAGAAAACACATTGAATATCAGAATCAGGATTTCCCCTTCCTCCTCCCTCTCCCCCCCCAAAAAACCCCAAGTCATATAACTTGTACTCATTGAACTAGAAGACATAAGGAGTTATATTTAAATAGATGGCTCGTTTGTAAGTTCTGAGAGTGGTGATCATGAGAGTATCCTGCTTTCAGAGGCAATATTTCATCAAGAACTTGATCACTTTCCTTATACTATTCACTATAGGAATAAACAAGTGGATCATTATGAAGGTATCTGTCATTTATGCACCATAATCCATGGTATAGGATAAAGGAATAGAAAAAAAAATTTATGAAGAACTCAATAAGAGTCACTAAATTATCTGAACTACAGTATCCCTGAGGAAGAAGAGACTTCAGAGCATAAGTACAATAATTTCTTCCCCCACAGCCCAGACAAATAGCCATTCACCCATTTATTGAAAATTCCAGGGTCCATTATCTTGGAGGTTTATGATTCCCGCATGAAAGTAGACAGGACAGGTTGATGAAAATTGTTAGAAAGCATGGCTTAAGAAACACAGAAGAAAAACATATGATCCATCATGTAGTTTGATATGATTAGGATTTTTGTGTTAAAAGATCACTCTATTGCAAATATGAAAAACATGGAAATAGGTTTTGAACAATGATACATGTATAACTCAGTAGAATGGCTTGTCAGCGCCAGGAGGGGGTAGGGAAGAGAAGTGGGAAAAATCATGAATCATGTAACCATAAAAAAAAAAAATTCTAAATTAAAAAAAAAAATTAAAAAAAAACCAACTATGTTTCATGGGAAAGAAAGAAAAGAAGCGAAAGGCTTATAGATGGTTAAAAATCTCAAGCCTGCCAATTGTGAATCTTCTCCAAGAAGAGATATGTGGCAAGCATATTAAATGAAATTAATGTGTCAAGAATCAAATGAAATCAGAAAAATGAAATTGAAGGACAACTTTTTAGTCTGACTCAAAAGATAGGAAGCAACAGGTTCTAAGAGCTGTAGTCATTTCGGAATCACCTGTATGCATGCAATCAAATCATCAATTGTTTAGAGCAAAAATCAAAAGAAGCATGAAAATAAAATAAAAGATAAAGAGGTTTGAAATTATAGCAGCTCTCACACCATCTGTTTAAATTGTTCAACTTGAAAAAAAAAAAGAGAAAACAACACAAGTTGGTTTTATCATCATATCTTAGAAAGATAAAGTGATATGACTGTTGTCATACTAAAGGGGCCATAAAAGTCCAGATGTTTAATTGGGAATCAGTTGGGAAGCGAAGGAAGAAACTCCACAGGGTCTTTCTGGTCTCCTTCTGCCAGGACTGAAGGACATCTTTATGTAATCTGTCCCAATCACTGATTCCTAACTTATTTAAGGAACTAACCCCATGTATCCCACCTCAACTTCAGCAGATTGTGTCTACAATTTCCTTTTTCATCAAAGATGATAATTCCGTAGGTGTTAAAGATGATGATTCTTTAAAAAAATATTTTATTCATTTCATTAAATATTTCCTAATTATATGTAAAACAATTTAAATAATAATTAAAATTTTTTTGAATTGAAAATTCTCTCCCTCTGTCTCACCCATCCCCTATCTTTGAGAAAGGAAACATTTTGATTTTTATTATATATATGAAGTAACATCTAAATCATTTACCCATTTTGATCTTATTTTGAGATCAAAATTTGAGATGTTGTTCTATGTCTAATTTCCACCAAACTGCTTTTCAATTATCCTAGCGATTTTTGTCAAATAGAGTTCTTACTCTAAAAACTTAGCTCTTTGGTTTTATCAAACACTAGATTATTATAGTCATTTAATATTGTATGTTATATTCCTAGTTTATTCCACTGCTCCGGAACTCTGTATCTTAGCCAGTACCAAATTGTTTTGATGATGACTGCTCTGTTATATAGTTTGAAATCAGGAACTACAAGGCTGCCTTCCTTCACATTTTTTTCATTCATTACCTTGATATTCTTGACCTTTTGTTCTTCCAGGTGAAATTTATCACATTATTTTTTAGCTTTTTAAAATAGTTTTTTGGCAGTTTGGTTTGACAATGAATAAGTAAACCGTCATTTTTATTGTATTGGCTTCGCTGATATATAAGCAATTAATATTTCTCCAATTGTTTAGATCTGTCTTAGTGTGAAAAGCATTTTGTAATTTTCTTCATATTTGTGAAGATTTGTCTTGGCATGTAGACTCCCAAGTATTTTATACTATTTATAGTTATTTTAAAAGGAATTTCTTTTTGTATCTCTTCCCAATGGGTTTTGTTGGTAATATGCAGAAATGCTGATGATGTAGTTTATATTCTGCAGTTTTGCTAAGATTTTCATTGTTTCAACTAAACTTATAGTTGATTGTTTAGGGATATCTAACTATACTATCTTATCATCTGTATAAAGTGGTAGTTTATTTCCTTTTTGCATATTTTTATTATTTCAATTTTTTTTCTTACCTTATTTCTCTAACTAGATTTCTAATACAATATTGACTAATAGCGGTGATAATGGATATTCTTTCTTCACTCCTGATTTTATTGGGAAGGCTTCAAGTATATCCCCATTGCAGATAATGCTTGGTGATCGTTTTAGATAGGTACTATTTATCATTTTAAGAAAAGTTCTATTGATTCTTATACTTAATAGTGTTTTTAATAGGAATGGCTGTTGTTTTTTGTCAAAGGCTTTGCCTGTGTCTCTTGAGATAATCATATGATTTTGTTAGTGATATGGTCAATTATGCTGATAGTTTTTTCCAATATTGAACCAGTTTATATTATATTTCTTTGATAAATTCTGCTTGGTCATAGTGTATGATCTTTGTGACATATTGCTGTAATCTCCTTGCTAATATTTTCTTTCAAATTTTTATATTGGTATTCATTAAGTAAAATGGGCTTTTGTTTCCTTTCCCTGTTTTTTCTCTCCCTGGTTTGTAAATCAAAACCATATTTGTGTCATAAAAGGAATTTTTTCAAATAGTTTCTATTGCTAGGATTAAATATTTGGTAGAATTCATTAGTAAGTCTATCTGGTCCGGGATATTTCCTTAGGGAGCTCATTGATGGCTTATTTAATTTTCTTTTTCTAAAATAGGGTTATTTAAATATTTGTCTTCTTCTACTAATCTGGGTAGTTTATATTTTTGTAATTTTTCATCCATTTCTCTTAAACTGTCAGTTTTACTGGTATATAATTGGGCAAAATAACTCCTAAAGCTTGCTCTAATTTCATTTCCATTGGTAGAGCATTCGTTCTTTTCATTTTTGATACTGGTAATTTGATTTTCTTAAAGGGATTTTTTTTCCCCATAAACCAGCTCCTACTTTTATTTATTAGTTTAGTGAGGGGAGGATTTGCTTTAAATTTCATTAGTCTCTCATTTGATTTTTTTAGGATTTCCATTTTAGTGTTTAATTGGAGCTTTAAAATGTATTCTTTTCCCAGTTTTTTCTTTTAGTTGCATGCACAATTCATTGATCTGCTCTTTCTCTATTTTATTGGTGTTTGCATTTAGAATTATAAATTTTCCCCTAAGCACTGCTTTGGCTGCATCACACAAATTTTGGAATATGATCTCATTGTCATTCTCTTTAATGAAGATATTGATTGTTTCTATGAGTTGTTCTTTGACAGTCCCATTTTTTAGGATTAGATTATTTAGTTTCCAATTAATTTTAAATCTATGCTTACACAGACCTTTATTCAAAGTTATTTTTATTGCATTATGGTCTGAAAAGGGTGCATTTAATATTTCTGCTTTTCTGCATTTGGTTGTGAGGTTTTTATGCCTTGATACATGGTCAGTTATCATGAAAAATGCCATGTACAACTGAGAAAAAAAGGTATGTTCCTTTTTATTCCCATTCAGTTTTCTCCAGAATTCTCTCACATCTAACCATTATAATATTCTATTTATCTCCTTTACTTCTTTCTTATTTATTTCCTGGTTATATTTATCTGATTCTGAGAGGAGAAAATTGAGGTTTCCCCCAGTATAGTTTTATTGTTTCCTCCAATAATTCATTTATCTTTTCTTTTAAGAATTTAAATGCTATACCATTTGATGTATATGTGTTTATTATTGATATTACTTCATCATCTATGGTACCTTGTAACAAGATTTAGTTTCCCTATTTTTTCTTTTTCTTTTTCTAAGATCATGATTGCTATTTTTGCCTTCTTTACTTCAGCAGAAGCATAACAGATTCTTCTCCTATTTTAACTCTGTGTATTTCTCTGTTTCAAATGTGTTTCTTGTCAATAATATATTGTTGGATTGTGGTTTCTAATACATTCTACTATTCATTTCTATTTTATGGGCATATTCATGCCATTCCCATTCACAATTATGATTACTGTGTGAATTTCCATCCATCCTTTTTTCTTTTGTTTATCCTTCCTTCTCTATCTTTTTATGCTATCTCTTCCCTAAAGCCAGTTTTGCTTTGGCCACTATCTTCTTTTATCTGCCCTCTCTTTTATCAGTCCCCCTTTCTCTTATTCCCTTCCTTTCTTACTTCTTTGTCAGATAAAATAGCATTTTAGCACATTGCATATCCTACCTCTATCATTTTTGCTTTCACTGTAAAAGCCTTTCTTTGCATACCTCTTTTATTTGAAATAATTTTTTCCCATTCTTCCTCTCCCTTCCCTCTTCTCCCAGGGTGTCTCTCTCACCTATCAGTTTTTTATATCATCCTAACATAATTGACTGTTCATACTATTTCTGACTTCCCTAATAATGATCAAGTTCTTAGAAAATACAAGTGTCATCTTCCATACAGAAAGGTAATAATTTTGATCTTATTGAGTGAGTACCTTATGATTTCTCTCTTTTTTACCTTTTTATGCTTCTCTTAAGTCTTGTACTTCAAAGTAAAATTTTCTATTTAGCTCTGTCTTTTCACGAAGAATGCTTGAAAGTCCTATATATTTCATTAAATATCATTATTCTCTTGAAGAATTATATTCAGTTTTGCTCAGTAGATTATTCTTTGTTGTAATCTCAGGTCTTTTGGCTTCCACAATATTATATTCCAAGGCCTCTGCTCCTTTAATATAGTAGCTGCTAAATCTTACATGGTCCTGACTATAGCTTTACCATATTTGAATGGCTATTTTCTAGATACTTGAAGTATTTTCTCTTGACCTGGAAGTTCTAAAATTTGGCTATAATATTTCTGGGAATTTTCATTTTGATAATCCTTGAAGAAGTGATCACAGGCTCTGGGGGTGAGGGAGGGAATAAGGCAGGTACATAATATGGATTATATAACTTCAGAAACATGTGGAAATTCGTTTGTTAAAAAATAAAAACAAAATAAGATGCAATGGCTCAGCTACTTCAGTCATCTATTCTGTCAAGAAAAAAAGAGAAAAAGAAGTGGTTGGTGGATTCTTATAATTTCCATTTTATCTGATTCTAGGATATAGGGGCAATTTTCCTTGACAATTTCTTGAAAAAAAAAAAGACAACTAGGCTATTTCTTGTCGTGGTTTTAAGTAATCAAATAATTCTTAAATTATATCTACCTGATCTATTTACCAGGTCAATTACTTTTCTTATTAGATACTTAATTTTTTCTTCTATTTTTTCATTTTTTAAATTTTGATTTGCTTTTTTGATATTTCATGGTTCTACCACTCCAGAATTCTAGTTGAGGTATTATTTTGAAATTATATGGAGGAGATTGTTGAAAGAGCTCAGCTGAGTGCTTTCTCTACTCTGCCATCTTGACTTCACCCTCCCAACACATATCTTTTTTATTCAGTATTAAGTATTCTTTCCTCTCTAACACGAGTGGTTTGAATTTATAACTATAAACATAGTCATTCATTAGTGGATGAGGAATGCTACTCAAATGATAAAAAGCATGTTCTCTATTAGCTGACATATTTTCTTCTAGCATGGGAAAATTTCTTCCTACTTTTTGATTGCCAGATAACCTTTCAATATTCAGTCTTCTGTGTATATATTTGTTGTCTTATTCACTTGATTAAATACTCTATCATGATCTTAATTTATTGGTCATAATTCTGATTTCCTCTCAGCTCTACGTTTTGGCCTTGTGTTTGTGATCTGGATAAGAATAAGAAGCTGCTTGGAGATTCTCAAGTGCCAGATATGGCAGCTCATTTTTGGCACCCAGGCTGGCATTTTAAAATCAATATTCTATATTTTTCTGAAGATGTCATTTAGCATCTTATACTTTGCCATCTACCTTGTACTAGCTTCCCCCTCCCATCCTTATGAAGCAGAGGGAAAAGCCAAGTTCAGCTGCTGATTGGAAGATAAGGAAAGGAATACGTTTCTACAGAAAAAGGGAAATGAATGAGACTTGGCAGCAAAGTCAGAGAGATGCCAGGATTTGTAAGGCTTCTTTTTGTCAGAAATTGAGTTCACTTATAAGCTAGCTCTGGCAAAAAGAGTTTGAAAGTCTCTATCAACAATAGAACAATTTGTGACAAAATATTCCTAGCCATGAGAATTTCTATCATTTTCTCAAGTCTACTGGTTCTTGAATCTGACTTTATACTAGTAGAAGAGCTAAGAATTCTGGATGCAGAGGTCATGTTTCTTCGCATAAGGACTATTTTCAGTAGAAATAGAATATCCATGCATTACACAATCACTTCAAATATGTGAAAGATGAACATGGAAGAGAAATTTGATTAATCTGCTTGTTCCTAAATAGTAGATGTAGGATGAATGGATGGAAGTTATAGAGCTTCCCAATTATTAGAGCTTTTCCCAAATTTGTGATGCAATATTTTCTTAGGTAGCTCCTTATTCCTGAGACTATGCAAACTCAATATTTATGATTTTTTGTTGGCAATATCCTCATGCTTCAAAAATGTCTTAGATTAGGGGGTTGGTGAAGTTTCTTCTAATTCTATATTTCTATGAACTTTTAAATTTTTACCTACTAAATTTGATCTTAATTGATACGACCCATTATTCTCGACTTCTGAGGTGTTTTGGAATACTCATTTGGTTGTTCAGTGTGTCATATATCCACAAGTATGCTGGTAGATGTTTAGCAAATGACTCTTCAAAAATGAAAAATAGCTTAATCTGCACAATTAACATTTTCTCCCAGCTTTCTTAAATCTATGTAATCAATAAAAAAATAAACCAAACTTTGATTTGTAACATTTTTTGATTTCTGAGATGTAAATACTCACATTGAAACTTTAACATTTGGCTTTCTTGAGGTGGCTCCAACACATCCTTGTGATATCCCTTCCATTTTTACCTCTCTGAACCTTGGTTTTATCATCTACAAAATGAGACTAATAATCATAAGCTAATAGGATAATGAAGGTAATGCTAGAAAATAAATACCTCAGAGGCCATATTGAACTTGTTCATTCTACAGATAAGGAAACTGAAGCCCAGGAATGTTAATAGGCTTATCCAATTACTACCTATCTCAGGGTTGCAGTCAGGAAAATATCTTGAAAGCCTTTTAGTGCTACATGGGTGTGAGTTGGGGAAACAGGGACTGGTGGGGAAAAGGAATATAGCAACTATAAAGACCTCTAACCTTTAGTCACCATATCCTGAGCACAATTCTGTTGGACTAATCAGCAAAGATATTCGGACCTAGCTATTGGTCACTTCTTACAATTGCTCTGACTTTCTTAGAGCTTAATTTCAGAAGTGGATGCTGATCGGTGTAGATGTCAATGTTTACAACAGAAGTTCACCGTCTTGTGTTATTTGGTCATGAAATGTAATAAAGCCAGCTATTCTAAATTGTTCTCTTATGTTTCAAATAATTTCCTACCAGGCTACTTAGTTTCCTGAGGGAGAAATTTTCCTCTTGCCTAATCTAGTAAAGAAAGCATGTATTTGATAACTGTGTGACTCCTTTAAAACTAGCTTTTCTCTCTGGGTAGAACATCCAGCTGGATCAGCATCCTTTTATCAGTCACATTGGCATGTACAGCACACACCCTGGGGGAATATTCAAGGGTCCAAGCTCAGGAAGAGAGTCAAGGAGTCAAGATATGTATGCACATTCTTGATTAGATGGCCATTATCTGCCATCAAATGAGTGTTCCTTAATGTCAGATAAAAAGAAAGCCAAAATATTTATCAATATTCTTAGGTATAAGGGTTAGCTTTCAAATTTTTCTTAGGCCTTGCCTATTTAAAAATTAAGATTTTGTGGGGAATGGCTGAACAAATTGTGTATTCCTTGGTGATGGAATACTATTGTGCTCAAAGGAATAAAGAACTGGAGGAATTCCATGTGAACTGGAAGGACCTCCAGGAATTGATGCAGAGTGAAAGGAGCAGATCTAGGAGAACATTGGACACAGAGACATATACACTGTGGCACAATTGAACATAATGAATTTCTCTACTAGCAGCAATGCAAGAATCCAGAGCAAGGCTGAGGGACTTATGAGGAAGAAAACTAGCCACATTCAGAGGAAGAACTGTGGGAGGAGAAACACAGAAGAAAACAACTGCTTGAACACATGAGCTAATGGGGATATTATGGAGGATGTAGACACTAAATGATAACTCTAGTACAACTATCAATAATATAGAATTAAGTCTTAATCAATGATATATGTAAAACCCAGTGGAATTGTGCATCTGCTAAGGGGGGTTAAGGGGCTTTGGGGAAGAGGGAAAGAACAGGAAACATGTAACTATGGGAAAATATTCAAAATAAAAATTAAAACAAAAAACAAACAAAAAAATAAACTAGAGATAAATTCATGAAAGAAATAAAGTGAAGAATATATGCTTCAAAAAAATTAAGATTTTGAATTTAGTTTTTTGGTAAGAGAATAAAGCTCAGACTTTAATTTTACTGTAAAGGGAACTAGCTGATGAAAACTCACTTTACCAATGAAGGCTACCTATTTTGCAAATAAAGTCTCAGAAAGTTGCCCAGAGCAATAGAAATTATGTGACTTGATCAATAGTCAACAGCCATCATGACATTATTCAAGCTATAGAAAAAAAGATGGACTAGATGGTTGGGAAATCAGAATTGGTACTTGAACCCACATCTTCCTGGTTGAAAGAATAGGTCTTTATCCATTATACCATACTGCCTCTCCTTCTTGTCTTCCTTGTTTTGTAATGTGATCTTTACCTTCAAAGAGATCATTCACATCCCAACATAAGTAGAGAATTATGAGGACAAAGAAGAGACCCAAACCCAGAAATATTTGATAAGGAAAAGAATTTCCTCTGGATAGAGCAGGGGAGAGGCCTGATGGCAGAGGTAGCATTGGAACTGAATCTTAAAGAAGGAAGTTAAGGATTCATCAAGTCAGAAGTAAATAAGTGCTTTCCAGGCATGGACCATGAATATTGTAGAAGAGGTGTTTGCAAAGTGAGTTTGGGGAAGAGCTTGTAGTCCAGTTCAGCCAGAATAAAAAGCATTTAGGGGAGTAAGGAAAGAAAATATGCTTGATTGGGGCAAGTTGATAAATGATGTCAAATATCACGTTAAAGATTTTGTATTTCATCCTAGAGAAAATTCAGAAAGATAGAAGTGCAAAGATTTTCCTCTCTCAACTTTTCCTCATCTGTAGAATCAACACATTAGACTAGGTGGACTCCAAAGTACCTCTTAGGTCTTATAGTCTCTGAAGCTAAACTTACTAAGGAATTTTTTTCCAGTAGACTACATAGTTTGTATTTGACTTAAGCTGTTTTCAGTGACATAAACACAAGAGTTTGAGGAAAACACTAAAACAATCTCTAAATTAAATTCATAGACTTATTATGTTTGTTTTACCATTTTCTTTCAGATCCTGATTAGAAGACAGTATGTCAAATATTGCCTTGAGAAAACCATCTCCTGGAAATGGTAATAGAAATGATTATCTTCCATTACTAGCATATTTATCCATTAATAAGAACATATCAGGTGTCTACTGAGCCAGATACTATGCTAGGTATATGAATACAAATACAAAAAAAAAATAATTCCTACTCTCAAGGAGTTGATATTCTTTTGGGGAAGAACATTTTATCCTTTGCTCTTTCTTTAGATCCTTGGATGACATAGTTTTGGGTTCCCATGCTCCTGTTTGTTTATATCATTTATAAAAAGTGGTAGCTGGAAATGAACAAAATACTCTAGATCAGTGATTCCCAAAGTGGGCGCTACCACCCCCTGGTGGGTGCTGCAGTGATCCAGGAAGGTGGTGATGGCCACAGGTACATTTATCTTTCCTATTAATTGCTATTAAAATTTAAAAAAAATTAATTTCCAGGGGGCTAAGTAATTTTTTTTCTGGAAAGGGGGTGGTAGGCCAAAAAAGTCTGGGAACCACTGCTCTAGATGAAGTCTGAAAAGAGTAGAGAATATAATGAAGCTATCATTCCAGTTATAGAAGTTATGTAGAAATCATACCCAAGGATAATCTAATTTTAACCAGAAATAAACAAACAAAAAACAGCACAGTAGAAGTAATAACGCTCCTACTTTTGAGTTATATTTACATTTTTTCAAACATATATACATTATACCATACTGCCTCTCCTTCTTGTCTTCCTTGTTTTGGAATGTGATCTTTGCCTTCAAAGAGATCAATCACATTCCAAAACCAGGTAGAGAATTATGAGGGCAAAGAAGAGACCTTACTTTCTGACTTAAAAATCAATACAAAGCATTGGTTCCAAGGCAGAAGAGTGATAAGGACTAGGCAATGGTGTTAAGGGACTTGCCCAGGGTCACATAGGGTCAGCCTTGGTTCTCTATCCACTGAGCCATCTAGCTATCCCCATCCTCCCACATTATAGTAGGTATCAAAAAAGAAAATATCTAAATTAATGTGAACTCTGGCTACTATGGAGACTGACGATTTCAGGTATTTTTAAAAAAAATTCTAAAATCAAGAAATACAGTGGATAAAGTGCTGGTCTTAGAATCAGAAAGACCTGAGTTCAAATTCTGCCTCAGAAACTTAGGTGCTATATGGTAAGATCTCATTTTCCTCACCTGCAAAATAAGGATAATAACACTTATTTTACAGAGTCGTCATTAGGGAAAAAATGAGATCATTTTACAAACCTTAAAGTACTATACAAATGCTCATTATTATAATATATTTTAAAAAATAAATCTATAGATACTTCCTTCCAGGTAATAACTTTTACTTAATAGATGAAGCAGGAAAATGTAATGAGAGAAAAAGACATGTACATTATTGTACCTTAATTATTCAGTTAAAGTAAATTCAAAAGCATTTAAAAAATTCCTACAATGTGCCAGACGCTGGCTTGCTCACTGGAGTTACAAAAACAAAATGGGTGGGGGGAATGCGGGGGGTAAAGGGGAAAGTAGGAGCATGAATCATGTAACCATGTTAAAAATGATTATTAATAAATGTTTAAATTAAAAAAAAAAACAAAAACAAAAATGAAACGGTGTCCTCAAGAAGTAAGAACTTTCCTACTAAGGAAATGCCCGTGGAAGCTGTGAATGAGAAGGGAGAGAAACATTGTGCCAAGTACCTTATAATTATTATCTCACTTGATCCTCACAACAACCCTAAAAGGTAAATGGTATTTTTTTTTTTCAAAACCCTCATTTTACAATTGAGGATACTGAGGCAAGCAGAGCTTAAGTGACTTTCCAAGGCTTATACAACTAGTGTCCGAGATCAAATTTGAGCCCCTGTCTTCCCGATTCCAGGTCTAGCACTCTATCCACCTAGCTGCCTCTTGATTCTTAGAGAAGTAGATGGTATAGGAGCCAGAGGTGTGTTGGAACTAGCTCAGACTGGCTTGTGAGGACCCATTGTTAAATTTAAAAGTGTGATCATTTACACCTCTGAAATCAGCAAACACTACAAATCAAAGCTTATTGTTTTGTGGGTTGCTAAGTAAACTAAGAAAGTGCTGGAAAAAATGTTAATAATCCAGATTACTTTTTAAAGTGTATCATGTATCCATTTTTTTTTTTTGAGATTCAGTTGATAAACAATTACCAGACCACTCCTAGCTCCTAGTCTCAGTTCTGCTACTAATAGTTATATGGCGATCCTTATATCTTAATATAAGTTTCCTGATTTACAAAATAGAGGAAATAACCTACATCATTGTTAGATCTCTTCTAAATCAAAATTTTATAATTCCTTTTGCAGACTTTTAAAAGTCACTTCTCCATTTTGGGGGGAGGAAGGCAGTTTGGTGTTTGTTCCAGGTTCATTCGCTGTATTCCCAACATTAGGATGATGCCTGGTGATCTTCATCTATAGTTTTAATTGGTATCTATGCAATACTGCTGTGTTATCTTTGATGATGGAGGTGTGGGATTTGTTCTTTCCTGTCAGCATGTCTTAAGGTTGGAACATTCTTGAGCTTGCCAGTCTGGATATTTAGTCCTGGGTAATCTAATGCATCACTGAAAATTTTTCCGCGTTTTAAGAACTCCATTTTAATCTATTGTCTTGTAAAACAAATTTTTATGTTTCAATGACTAGATGTGAAGAGTACTCCTCTGGGGACTGCACTGAGGCAACAAGGTTTTCATGAAGTGAACAAGCGAAGGACTTTCTTACAAGATAGCAGCTGGATAAAGAAACGTCCTGAAGAAGAAAAGTAAGGGAGATGAAATGGGAAGGGTGGGGGTAAGGGAAGAATCAGAGAGTTTCCTGCCTTACAGATTACCTAGTCCAATACCTACATTTTAAGGGTATCTACATGGTGTAATAGAATAAAGGACACAAAGTCAGTTAGTAAGATTCATCTTCCTGAGTTTGAATCTGACCTGAGACGCTTACTAGCTATGTGATTCTAGTCAAGTCATTTAACCCTATTTGCTTTCGTTTCTCGTCTATAAAATGAGCTGTACATGGAAATTGCAAACCAGTCTAGTATCTTTGGCATGAAAACCCCAAATGGGATCACAAAGAATTGAAATGACTGAACAACAAGAAGAAACCTACATTTAACAGATTTAAAACATACATATATTAAGAAACTTATCCAAGGTCACACAAGGAGTAAGTCAGTTTACGAATTCATCATCTAATTGCAATTCCATTGTTCTTTTCATGAACTGCACTGATTGTGTGTCTAGAAAAATGATCAATTTCTTTGTCATTCTTTTGGTATAGTTTTGATATATATGTCTGTCTCTATGTATGTGTGTGTGTGTGTATATATATATATATATGTATATATATACACATATATATTCAGGCACATCAAGTGAATCCTATTTTCAAAGCAAATACTTTTGAAGGTGAAGAGTCCATAGCTGTATGTGAATCATTAATCAGAAATAGTAAGGTTCTATTGTTGTCTACCAAAGAATTTATGTATTCCTCACTAAAATGAAATTTAAAAAATCATGATTTTTCAGATTTCAAACAAGTAGCTTATTATTTAAATTAAGAAGTGCTTGGCACATAGTAGGAACTAAATTATGACTTGACCTGATCTGTAACAAATGAACTATGTCGTCAATCTAAGCCTTAATCTAAGGGTTTTGCATTTAATTAATTAGAATAATAACAATTTACCTAATACTGTTACATATTCAATTTGAACTGATCTAAAGAGAACATTGCTATTGTGCACTCTGCCCCAGAATAACTGTAGCATCATCTAGAAACTGGGAAGACCTCAGGACTCTATCCTTTTTTGAACTCTCAATCTTTGACATGTGAAAGAAATCAAGAAATGATGGGAGAATCTGTAACCATACCTGCTACAGGTGTGTTGGTAGGATGAAGAGTCCTTATACCTTCAGGGAACTGCCAGGAAATTCGACTCATTATAATGGGCTCTACTATTCCAGATCTTTCTTGGATATGCCCCAGAAGTGAGCCACTTAGGGCTAACCTGACCCAGGTATCCACAGAGGAACTACACAGGTAAAATTGTATGCCCTTCCTACCAAATAAGTGAGTAATCAAGTCAGGCAACCTAAATGGGTGGTTGACACAGAGGATCGAATGCTGAGCCTAGTCAGGAAGACAGCTGAAAGTTGATCTTAGATACTTCCTACAGTGTTATCCTGAAAAAGTCTCTTAAACCTCTATTTGCCTCAGTTTCTTTAACTGTAAGATAGGGATAATAATAGCAACTGCCTCCAGGGTTGTTGTAAGGATCAAATGAAATAGTATTTATAAACAGCACTTAGTACATAGCAGATACAATATAAATGATTATTGCCTTCCATTTCCCTTTCCCAAGTATTCTCAACTCCTGTACACTACAGATCCTCATTATCATGAGGCTGATTCAGATGCCCATGAGAGATAGGCAGCACTTTCTCCCAAGGTAGTAGTTAGTGAGAAAACTCCCCCCTCACCCAACACTCTTCTTTTTGCATTGAGAAAGAATGTGTAACATAGAATGAACAGGCATGGATGGATCAAGATTACACTTTTTTTCCCTAGAAACAAAACAAAACTGCCTTTCTTCCTGGTTTTCCTATTTCCAGTTAAGTAGGATACATCCAGTTTCTAATCTCTCAGGTTTTTAATCTCTTTGTTTTCCTTGACTCTTCATTCACCTAAAACTGATCTCTTTAAGGTTTCTCATGGTCTCTTAATTGATGATTCCAATAGCTTTTTTTCCAATTGTCATTCTTTTTGACCTCTCTGCAACATTTTATGTTGTCTATTACCCTTTCTTCCTACATACATATTCTCTCCTTTCTGAGTTGTCATGAGATTCCTTTTTCTTGGTTCTCCTCCCTATCTTCGACTATCCCTTTTCATGTTCCTTGACTTGTTCATAACTCAAATCTATAACCTCTGTTTTGGGCTCTCTTCTTGCTTTTATTTAGTGACATAATTAACCTCCATGGGTTTAACTATCATCTTGTAGATCATTACCTCATCTCTTTTCCTATCTTTATCATCTTTCTCCTGAGCTCCAATTCCTTACCTCTGGCTATTGGATATGTTGAATTTGATTCCTTGTAGGCATCTTAGCTCAACAAGTACAAAACAGAACCCATTTCCTTTCTTCCCTTTATGATGAGATCCCTCATTGGATCCCTTTTCTAGTCATTCAATGCCACAACTTTATTATCCTCAATTACTTATTTTCCCTCATATTGTTTACAGCCTATCAAAATGAAGCCAAGCTTCTCCTTTCTCTTCAATCTTTCCATGAGTGATATGAGGATTTCCAGTTTTACATATTTGGGGGGATACATCCCTTCTTGTTGTGGCATCATTCTTTTCCCCTATGGGATATTGCTAAATATTCTCATTCTGTTTCAAAGTTTATTTTATATGCCACATACATTGCTCGGTATTTATCAATACAATTATACCTTCCTATTTATCATTAAATTTTAGGAAGGGGCTTTAGAAGTTATCTAGTCTTATCCATCATTTTACAGATGAAGAGTTAAGGCTTAGAAATTCAATAACTTACCCAAACTATAAGTGACAGAGCCAGGATCTCAACTGCGGTCCTTGACTTTAAATCCAGCTCTCCTTGCACTACATCATAAGACCTTTCTTATTGATTAAAGGAAGTTAGTGGTATTTATGGAATACTTCTATCCTTTTAAGATTGTTGTCATAGGGGAAGCAGGAAGGTGGAATAATGACACCCAACTGAACATAGCTCAGAATGGTACTATAAAAACAAATTATGAGGTTATATAGACCATTGATCTGACCCAATATGACCTTTTAAATGTTCTGACAGTAGAATTTATATTATACTATATATATATATGTATACATATATATATATATATATATAAATCTCCACCCATATCCCAATGATAATGAGGAACTTTATTCCAAGGCAACACAGGAGAGAATGAATGGTTTATTTTCTTCCCGCCATATTTCCTTAACAAAGTACAACCGCAGACAGATGTGGGCCACTTCAGGTCAAGGGGAAGATTGGTTCTGGCAATCCCTTTCTTTTATTCCAGTTGACTAGCTTCTGGTCAGCTTGTTGGGATTCTTCTTCTAAAGGTGAGAGCCTTCCCTTCTTTCTGCCATTCCCTTTCAACCTCAAGGCATGGCAGGAAAGATGAATAAATCATTAATAGGGAAGATTCCAAGGAGACAAAGGTCCAAGATCTCCAGGGAAGCTACTCATATTATTTCAGTCCTACCACTAAGAGTTTTTTAAAAATGGAAAACACAATTCTTTTTGCTACATTCATTATATGAAGTTGTACAGCACTGAGGAACTTTAATGGAGCAAAGCTAGGGGGAAAAATGTGGTATTTCAGGTTGGGTTGATATGATGCAGCTCTTCATATGAATTTCCTGCCTTGGCTCCCGTCCATGGACTGTGCTACATGTTTTGACATTTCCTAAAATTGCCCAAGTTTCCGAGTTCCCTTTTAAAATTATTGTACAAAGCAAAGCAGATATGCCTTTTGGACATCAAACATGAGGGTCCATTGTAACTAGAGAAACTATAATTTGAGATCCTAAAACAGACTTTCTCTTTTGAAATTAGTTTTCCCTACTACATGCATTGTTTATTTTTCCTAAGCCTTTTTTTTTAACTGTGGGAAAGAATGTCAGGCACATTATATATCTTCTCTGGGTCTCAGTTTCTTCATCTGCAAATTAAAGGGATTTAATTGGAAGCCTTTGAGGTCCTTTCCAAATCTAGATCTATGAACTTATTCTATAATTTCAAAATGAAATGTCTGATTATCTGAAGTGAAATCTGCCAGTTTTTCCAAACAAGCACATACTAATAATCCTCATACAAATTTAACTGCCAATCTGGGTTGGGATAGGCTCATGCATCTGCCTTTCTGCTTTAAGAAATACATAGAAAAGTACGTGGTCCCATGTTCCCACCACCCAATGAAAAATTGATGCAGTTGTTGAACTTCATGGAATTATCATAGGGCACATTAGAAAAATTGCCTTTTGTACTGACAGACTATTTTCATGTCCTCATGAGCAGTCAAGTGGTGACTGGTTAAAATAAATAGATGCTTGTTTTCTTTTGCCTGCAGTGAAATGAAGGAATCTTTGCCAGAGAATTGTGAGATCTTTCTTCCCCCTCTCCTTTGTTTTGTATTTACCAAATGCTGTAGTAACTATTCCTATGAACTATTTTTTTTTTTAATCTGCAGAGACGAAAACTATGGCAGAGTGGTGCTCAATCGACATGCTTCCCATGAGGCTTTAGACAGGTGTGTATCTCATTCAAAGTATATGAATGTTTTAGTAGAAATTTTGAATAATGGGAAACCAAGGAAAAGGTGTTGACTTGCCTAGAATTGTTCATCTAACCACTGATTATCTCTTGCAAATATAAGGACTTCCTTAACTCTTTGAGTACATGAGGCTTTAGGAGAGTCCTGCAGCACAATTATGAGTTTGGAAAGAGGAAGAGAGTTCCTGTAATATTCTTTCCAATATAATTACCCAGAACACTGAAAAAAAAAGTATGGGTAATAATGAGTAAATAATATGATGTTTTTTTTTTTTTTTAAAATCCTTACCTCCTATCATATAATCAATACTGTGCATTGCTTCCAAGGCAGAAGAGTGATAAGGACTGAGCAATTGGTTTTAAGTGACTTGCCCAGGGTAATATAACCAGGAAGTGTCTGAGGCCAGATTTGAGCCCAGGAGCTCCTGTCTCTAGGCCTGGCTCTCATTCCATTGAGTAACATGATGTATTACTTACCACTAGTTTGGGATGGATTACTTGGTGGAAGTAAATGAAAACTTTTAGAAGTATGGTTCTAAAAAGTAAAAAAAAAAATTAACTATGGAGTTATTCTCATTTTTTATCTCTTCTATGGAGAGATCCTTTAGCCTCAAAGAAAGGACCTGGAGAATATGAAAAGAACCATTTTTGGATTTAGTGTCTGAGAACCTGGTTTCAGTTTCCAGCTTTACCACTTCCTACCGGTATGATCTTGGGGAAGTCATTTAACCTTTGTTAGTTTCAATTTCTTTATCTATAAATTAAGGAAGTTGTGAACTAGATGGCCTTTAAAGTCACTTTTGGTTTTAAAACCATGATATATACTTGAAAATCTTAGGATTTTTTGCCCTCTGAAACCTTTTCTCTTGAGACTGTTGTAAGTTATAGGTTTCCCTTCCATATTTTGGGGCTGATTACTTAGCATCAATTCTAAGACAGAGAATAAGCATTAAAAAAATTATATGGAATTTCAAAGCAAATAAATGTGTCTCGAAAATGATAAATGATAGATAGAATCAGAAGGAACACAGTAACTTCAGTGCTAACAAGACTTCAATCCTGTTTGTAGAAATGGTTTCTATATTAAATAAATAATAAGCTTTATTTTCAAAATTCTTCCAGGCTTATGAAGTTTTCCTGATGATAATTCTGTAAAATGGGAAGTGAAAATATTATTTTTTTAGATGAAGCAACTGTTTTAGAGAAGTCTAGGGATCTGGCCAAGAGCTAGTAAGTGTTACATAGGGACAAATGTCAGATTTGGAATTCAGATTCGGTTTTTTTTGAAACTCTCAAAGTATATAAGAAGAATATAATCATCAGAACATATCCATTGGAAGATGATAATAATAATAATAAAGTTTATTTCATTAGAGAAATTTTCTATCATCATCAGAAGCCTCAGTGGATGGGACCAGTTCTGGAAGGGACCCCATGAAAATGTCAGATTCTCTGCACTTAGGAAAATGAGGTAGCTGAAGTTCTAAAGCATGGTATAGAAAAAATGGGGGGACCTGGGAGGAGGCTAAACAGGTTCCTTATTACAGAGAGAGGGAGAGAGTCAAAAAGATAGAGAGAGACAGACATAAGGAAACTCTAGCCTGGAAAGCTGGACAGAAAACTGTTGGGACAGTCTGCATATAGATGCAGTAGGGAAGAGGACCACCTGATCCCAACAGCTGTAAAGGGCAAGTACAAGACAAATGACCCAGAAATACACAGCTTCTAATTCTAGGGAAACCAGTCAGATTGAAAGGGTTCAGATCAGGCAGAAGCCATCTATGGAACCCCAGCTACCGGAGACAAAGCTTTCCCACACATACCCTAAGGTGGATGATCATACCTTCTTCCTTTCTCTTCCTGTTTAACCTGCTGTAGCTGAATCCTGAGCAGGCTCTGACAGCAACTAGACCATTATTCTTTCTCTGACAGTGCCAAAAAGATATGTTGAGTAGGAGTAGATGTTTTCCTTTCAGGATATTAGTCTAAAAGGTTAAAGAGGTACTTTAAACACAACCTGGGAAGCTTGCTAACCCCCAACTTTTTATTTCATTTGAAATGATTTTTGTTTTTCCTTGGGTCACCCTTCTTATGGTACTACCCTGACATTTCTTTTATATTTGTCCCCAAACCACCTCTTCAAACATCAATGACTATCTCAGTTCTACTCTTCTAGGATTTGAAAACAATTCAATTTCCACCATATTCACAGACTTTATGACATTATGAGTATCAAATGCAACAGAGAGGTCAAGAAGGATGAGCTCTAAGAACTGATGATAAGAACTATGCCAGTAGTGTATAAACTCTGGAAAAGAACAACTACCAAGCTAGAAAGACTATAAGGATGGACCTGGCAAGGATTGGGTAGTTGTTCTTCAGGAACAGCCTTGATCCTATTGGAGAACTCCTTAGCAGCAGCTGACCAAAGAAATTTGTGAAACCAGCTATAAAGTCATGGATTGGGAGGGGGACAGGGAGAGCAGTTTGCAGGCTAGTATGATAGTTCATTTCAGGTCCATAAAATCATAGATCCCTGACATATTGTCATAGTTTCTCTGCATTTTGTTCCCCAGTCATTTTGGGTCTCCTGTGAATAGTTTATAATGATTCCTAGGTCAAAACCTTTCCCACAAAATCACAGAAGTTGAGAATAAGAAGGGCCTTCAGTGGCCATCTGGTCTAACCTAGATTCCTGAGTGGTACCTAACAGCCCAGAAGCTGTAATGCTCTAAACAGTTGAGATCACTTCACACTCACCCACATGAAATCTCAATTGTCACTTTTCTTCCCACTCAAGCAGGCTTTAGAGATTTTCTAGCAGCTTAGTTTTAACTTGACATTTCTCTATCCAAAATAATTCAACCACATCCTCAAAGATGAAGTATTTATTGTGGACTTCCTCTTCCAAATCATTTATAAAACATCATATAAGATTGAGATACTCTAATGTTAACACTTTTATTCCTCTCTCTCTTGCCTTCTCTCCCATGCCCATTTAATCCTTGTTTCCCGGATTTATTCAGTTCTCCATGATATAATATTCCATGCTCTTCTTTTTCTGTTTGGCTTTTTTTATACAACCTTTTGTATGAGATTTTTTAAAAATGAAAATTTCTCTCACAGTAGCATAGAATTGGTGAGCTGTAAGAAATCTCAAAGAAAATCTAGTTCAGCTTGTGAGAATCCCTAACATGATATAGAGACAAGTGGTCAGTCTTCTTTTTGTATATGTGCTGCCAAAACCAGCAGAGTTATGTTTTATCTGAAGACCTCCAAGGAGGAGATATGTATCATTCTTCCAAGACAAAGCATTTGACTTTTGGACGGACCTGATTGTTAAGAAGCTTTTTCCAAAATTAAGTCTAAATTGTCTTCATAGCAATTTCCACTCACTTTGTTCTTGGCTCTGGCTTTGGTAGCTAAACAGAACGAGTCTAATTCCACCTCTATGTGATTTCAGATATTTCAGCTTAGCCATTATGCCCATCCTGACTCTTTTCCCTAGACTAAACACATCCATTTCCTTTTATTAATCCTTATATATCACTAATTCAAGGCCCTTCACCATCCTTCTTGCCCTCCTCTGTATATAGCAACAGGAACAATAGCAGCAATGACAACAGCTAGCATTTATAGACTGCTTTAAGGTTTTCAGAGTGCTTACATATGTTAACTCATTTGATCTTCACAATAACCTTAGAAGGCAGATGCTATTATTATTCCCATTTTTTAGAAAAGGAAACTGAAACCGAGAAAGGAAACAAAGTAAGTGATTTGTGCAGTCACACAGCTATTAAACATTTGAAGCTAGATTCAAACTGAAGTCTTCCCGACTCCAAGTCCTACACTTTCCCCATGTCACCACTAATTGCCTAACCAGTTATTCTTCAGCATTTTATTTTATTTTTAATTCAAAGATATTTCATTTTCCCAATTACATACAATAACAATTATCTACATATTTACCTGAAATTATAAGATCTGAATTGTCTCCCTTTCTCCCTCCCCCCACCCCCAAGGTAAGTAATTTGATCTGGATTATACATGTATTTTCATGCAAAACGTATTTCCATATTGGTCATTGTTGTAAGAGAATACTATAAAATTAAAACTCCAAAATAAAACCACAAATTAAAAAAATATGGAATATAGTATGCTTTGATCTGCATCTGACTCCAAGAGTTCCTGCTATGGAGGTGGATTGCATTCTTTGTCATAAGCACTTTAGAATTGCCCCAGATCAGTGTATTGCTGGGTATAGCCAAGTCTTTCACAGTTGATCATCATACAATGTAGCTGTTACTGTGTACATTGTTCTCTCAGTTCTACTTATCTTGCTCTTCATCAGTTCAAGTAGGTCTTTTCAGCTTTTTCTGGAATCATCTTGTTTATCATTTCTTATATCATAGTAGTATTCTGTTGCATATATTTATGCCACAATTTGTTCAGCCATTCCCCAATTGATAGATATCCCCTTAGTTTCCAATTCTTTGCCACCACAAAAAGGGCTGCTCTAAATTTTTATTCCTCAGCATTTTAATGTCCTTAAACTGGGCTGAACACAATATTCTCCAAAAGCCTAGTGCCTTCTTTGTCTATATGCTTGCTCATACCCACAAAAGAATTCCTAGTGCCAGAATTATTTTTACAGTCTTTCCAACAGTAGGTCCATGCAGTGATTAGAGTGACCATTTGTAATGAAAAGTTACATATTTTTGCTGTTCACAATTTAATTCTCAATTATTTTAAAACTCTTAGATAGGTGTGACATGGGCATCATATCCTCCCAAACCCTGGCAAACTGCAAGCAGGGAAATTCCCTTGCTTCCTTCTGTTCTTCTAATCCAAGAACATCTGATAACTTCTATAAGACCCTGAGATTATTATCATCTTTGGATTGTCCTTTAGATTGAGATAGAGATAGAGATGCATTTCCAGGATACACCTTGATACCATCCAGCTGTATCTCAGGCAGCCATCTGTTCCCTAAACTATGAGGGTCTTCAGGCAGACCCTGGTCAGATGACTAAACCCCCCACTGAATGCCTGAGTGTTTACCACTTTAGAATCACACCCACACCATGACACAGCATCATGTCCCCACTGTTGTAAAAAGTATATAATCCCCAGAATTGATGGATTCTGGGAGCAACCCTCCAGATTGTTCCACTCATGTTGTCTTGCTGGTCAAAAATTCAACACCACTAATAAATCTCTCTTTATTTTTAAGCTAAATTTCGGAGTCTTGTATTCTTGCAAAAGATATCCTTCCCATACCTCAGGGGTTCACCTCTGCACCCCACAACAGGTGGCACATAACCCACAACATTAATTAAAGCTATTCATTTATGTTTAGAAGATCTTGTTTGGCTACCTCAGTTTGAGCTAATATTTTTTAGTTTCTTCAAAAGGTAATTTGAAAAACAAGCTGATTGGGGCAGCTGGGTAGCTCAGTGGATTGAGAGCCAGGCCTAGAGACGGGAGGTCCTAGGTTCAAATCCGGCCTCAGACACTTCCCAGCTGTGTGACCCTGGGCAGGTCACTTGACCCCCATTGCCTACCCTTACCACTCTTCCACCTATAAGTCAATACACAGAAGTTAAGGGTTTAAAATTAAAAAAAAAAAAAAACAAGCTGATTACAATTCTGAAATAATTTCCTATATGGCTTTCTTTTCTGTTACTCTTAATTATCGCTTTATTGGATGGATCTATGATCTCATTTGTGTGGGTGCACCCTCTACAAGTACAAAGGGCAACGCCTCCATGCATTCCCAGCCTTCTATGAGAATGTAAGCTCCCTAAGGGCAGGGAATGGCTTGTTTTTGTCTTTGTGCCCTCAGCACATAGCACAGTGGCTTGGCAAAAGAATAGTGAGAAGAATTAGATCCATGTTCTCATTTGTATAGGGAACTCCCATGTGATGTAACCCCTTCTACCAAGGCAAGTCAGCACCTTTTCTGCAACTTGTAGTCTTAGAGAGTTTAAATCACCTGCTCAGAGTCAAAAATCCAATCTGTGTCAGAGACAGGAATTGAATTTGGTTCCTCCTGGCTTCAAGGTCAGCTTTCCATTAACTTGCCTTTCAGATTTGCAACTAGCAGGTTCTCTTTGCTTCTTAATGTTTCTTAAATGAATAAAAGTATGTTTTTTTTCTGTCATGTCCTTTAAATTCTCCACAGAGGATCCATGTTTCCAATGTGGTAGAGGACTGACTTTTAGTACTTTTACCACCTGGTAGATCATCCTTGGAGTATCTATTTATTGTCTGTCATTCTCACTAGAGGACTGACCCATCCATCTCTTTTCTGATCATACACAGCTTGGATGATATCTTTTATGCCATTTCTCTTGCACAGAGTTGATGGTAAAATGTTTTAGCCTATTTATACCCACCATGCCTCTTTCCAACTACTCACTAAGAATCACTAGTTAAAAACAATGGATTAATACTCGGCCACTTATTATTGCCATTTAGACTTTTCAGGGATACCAAATACGGTATAAAGAAGCAGTTATTTTGCCAACAGCACTGAATTGTGATGTAGCTAAATGTGCCTGTACAAGATAGTTGATTACTAGGGAGAAAGCTTTTTATTACCCAGTAATCAACAACATTGACAACAGTATGTATTTGCTGTTGTTCAATTTACATATTATGCTATATGATTTGCATATTCTTATTCTCAATGTGCACATGTCACATTGTGGTTTGAATAATTGGGTACAGAGAGAATTCTTCTATTAGCAGAAATAATAAGGTTGGCTGTCATTTTTTCCTATTCTCAAATAATCAAATGGATTTGTTATCTCACTGATGTGGGTATTCCCTCCAGCAATGCAGACAGAAATCTATCTTTGTCTTCCTACCCTATTCTACTGTTGTTCCTGTCCTCTCAAAAGTTCAACGGAAGAGGCTAGCACAAAATTCTGGGCATCTTCCTAACTTCTTCTTGACATTGTAAGGATACCTTTGCAATGTGAGCTGACTACCAGTAATCCTTTGTGACCATCGAATCTTTTTTGTTTATCCATTTATTTTATGACATTCGTTACAACCTCTCTTTTAAAATTTCTTGAATTTGGCCACAGACATATCCTAGCTGTGTGACCCTGTCCAAGTCACTTAATCCCCTTGCCTAGCCCTTACCGCTCTTTTACCTTGGAACTAATACATAGTATCTATTCTAAGATGGAAAGTACAGGGTTTTTGTTTTTTTTTTAAAGTACTATTTGGATGTGAATTATTGCTCTTAGAAAGGAAGGGATAGATGAAAGAGATATTGAAGAGATAAGACTGACAGAACTCAGGGACTGAATGAGGGATTAGTAAGAAGGAAAAATCAAAGGTCACTGAAAACTTTCAAACCTAGGTAGCTGTGAGAATAATGATGTTACTGTCAGGAATAGGGAAGTTAAGAGGAGGAACAGGCGTGGAGGAAAAAAGAAGATAAGTTATGCTTTGGATGTGTTGCATTTGAGGTGATTATGGAACATTCTGGCTTAAGTACTCAGCAAAAAGCTAGAAATATGAGTCTATGACTCAGCAGAGACAAAAGGGCAGGAGATGCAGGTTTTAGAGGTGTCTTCAGAGAGATAAGTGGTTGAAGCCATGGGAGTGGATCAGATTGCCAAGAAAGAGAACATAAAGTGAGAAGATAAGAAGGCCAAGGACAGAGCTTTAGGGGAGCTCCTTTTTTTTTTAATATTTTTTATTTTTTAGAAAAGTTATCATGCTTACATGATTCATGTTCTTTACCCCCCTCACCACCCCCCTCCCCCATAGCTGATGCGCATTTCCAGTGGTTTTAACTTGTGTCATCTATCAAGACTTATTTCCAAATTATTGATAGTTGCATTGGTGTGGTAGTTTCGAGTCTACATTCCCAATCATGTCCGCCTCAACCCATGTGTTCAAGCAGTTGCTTTTCTTCTATGTTTCCTCTTCTGTAGTTCTCCCTCTGAATGTGGGTAGCGTTCTTTTCTATAAGTCCCTCAGAATTATTATGAATCATTGCATTGCTGCTAGTACAGAAGTCCATTACATTCAATTTTACCACAGTGTATTGGTCTCTGTGTACAATGTTCTTCTGGCTCTGCTCCTTTCACTCTGCATCAATTCCTGGAGGTCTTTCCAGTTCACATGGAATTCCTCCAGTTTATTATTCCTTTGAGCATAATAGTATTCTATCACCAGCATATACCACAGTTTGTACAGCCATTCCCCAATTAAAGGGCATACCCTTGTTTTCCAGTTTTTTGCCACCACAAAAAGCATGGCTATAAATATTTTTGTACAAGTCTGTTTATCTATGATCTCTTTGGGGTACAAACCCAACAATGGTATGGCTGGATCAAAGGACAGGCATTCTTTTATAGCCCTTTGAGCATAGTTCCAAATTGCCAGCCCGAATGGTTGGATCAGTTCACAACTCTACCAGCAATGCATTAATGTCCCAATTTTGTCATATCCCCTCCAACATTCATTACTCTCCCCTATTATCATTTTAGCTAATCTGCTAGGTGTGAGGTGATACCTCAGAGTTGTTTTGATTTGCATTTCTCTAATTATTAGAGATTTAGAACACTTTCTCATGTGCTTATTAATAGTTTTGATTTCTTTATCTGAAAATTACCTATTTGTTCCCTTGCCCATTTATTAATTGGGGAATGGCTTGATTTTTTATACAATTGATTTAACTCCTTGTATATTTGAGTAATTAGACCCCTGTCAGAGTTTTTTGTTATAAAGATTTTTTCCCAATTTGTTGCTTCCCTTCTGATTTTGGTCGCATTGTTTTTGTCTGTACAAAAGCTTTTTAATTTAGTATAATCAAAATAATTTATTTTACATTTTGTAATTTTCTCTAACTCTTGCTTGGTTTTAAAATCTTTCCTTTCCCAGAGATCTGACAAGTATACTATTCTGTGTTCACTTAATTTATTTATAGTTTCCCTCTTTATATACAGGTCATTCACCCATTCTGAATTTATCTTGGTGTAGGGTGTGAGATATTGATCTAAACTTAATCTCTCCCATATTATTTCCCAATTTTCCCAGCAGTTTTTGTCAAATAGTGGATTTTTGTCCCAAAAGTTGGGCTCTTTGGGTTTATCATACACTGTCTTGTTGATGCCACTTACCCCAAGTCTATTCCACTGATCCTCCCTTCTGTCTCTTGGCCAGTACCATATTGTTTTGATGACCACTGCTTTATAGTATAGTTTAATATCTGGTACTGCTAGGCCACTTTCCTTCACATTTTTTTTTCATTATTTCCCTCCTTCTAAGGGAGTTGCAGGAGGAAGATGGACCAATGAAGGAAAGGAAGGAATGGTAAGAGAAGTAGGACATTTGGGAGACTACAGTGAAGTAGAAACCAAGGAAAGAAAGTATTTAGGAGATATATTTAAGTGTCAGATACTACAAAAATATGCAAAAAAGATGAAAACTAAAAAGCCTAATCAATTTAGTGAGAAGGAAGAAATTAACAACCTTTAAGAAAATAATATCATTAGAATGGCAGGGACTGAAGCCTGGTTACAAGAGGTTGGTAACTGAGGCAAATCCAATTCACACACAAGTCAAGAATTACCCTTTAAAGTCATCTGTCCTCTTCCAAAAGGAAGGACAAAACACACACACACACACACACACACACACACACACACACACACACACACACACACACATGCTGGTAAATAAGCAGATGATTAGGAAGTACCAGTACATATATTCCATCTTCAAATATTTCTGAAAGTTGAGCAATAAAGGGGTGGAAAGAAATGGAACGGTAACTTGAAGTGATAATAACAAGTAGAAAGAAAGTCAATTTTTTTTCTTTATGTGGATGATGAGTATAATTTTATATGGATGGGGAGAAGCAAGAAGAAAGGGAGAATATGAGGATGCTAGAAAAAAAAGAGGAATGATTGATGGACTGATGCCTCAAAAGGGATTAGAATCAAGACACATGTAGAGAGATTAGCTTTGGGAAAGAGTAGTGATATCCTTTTTATATGAGAGGAGAAAAGGATATAAAAATAGAGAAGTTTTGAGGCATTAAGAATGAAGTTAAAAATACTCATATCTAGGGAAATGGCAGGATATAGTAGGAAAAGCCCTGGATTTGGAGTTAGAAGAATAGGAATTGAAACCTTCTTCTACAAATTTTTAATTGTAAAGACAGGCCAATAACTTAATTTCTCTGAAGCTCAGTTTCCTTATCTGTAAAATAAGGAGTTGGGATTTGGTTTCTTTCAACATCTCCTTCTTGTTTTAGATTTTATGATCTATGATGGTTTAGGTAAAGTAGAAGGAGAAGAGGTTATTGAGTGATACTGGACTGGTGGAAGTACAGATGGGAATACTTTTGAGGAAAGTGAAAAAAATTTGAAATAGACTTTAAATTAGGAAATGGGAGAGATAGAAGAATAGGAGATGCTATTCAGGAGGGAGTCAACCCAGAGGTGTGCTAGAGACAGCTAGAACTGATTTTCAAAAATCAATGAACTTTTCCAGCTCAGAAATTAGCAAAAGTTATCACTTAAGCTTGATTTACTTTTTTATGGATTAGTTATAATTAAGAAAATGATGGATAAAATATTAACAATATAGACTAAATCTAAAAGTAAATTCTTTTTGAGAACTGGTTATAAAATATTTACCAATACACCCCTGGATTAGTCTTCCAAAGATGGAACAGTTCTAAATGATTATAAGATGGCATAATGTGTAGAATATTGAATCTGAATTTTGATAAGTTGGAGATTCTCCGGAAAAGAGCAACCAAACTATTAAAAGGTCTTGAATCCAAGTTATAAGAAGTTTGATTGAAGGGTCTGGTCATATTTAGCTTGGAGAAGATTGGGATATGATATGATAGCTGTCTTAAAGAATTTGAAAGAGGGGTTAAAT
Organism: Gracilinanus agilis; assembly: GCF_016433145.1. Taxonomy (NCBI): domain Eukaryota; kingdom Metazoa; phylum Chordata; class Mammalia; order Didelphimorphia; family Didelphidae; genus Gracilinanus; species Gracilinanus agilis. Next base: position 555,962,048 of record NC_058132.1, on the reverse strand, counting down.
TTATTTTGTTTGGTTGTAGAGGGTAGATCTAGGAGCAATGGGTACAAATTTCTTTTTTTTTTTTTTTAAACTCTTACCTTCTGTCTTAGTATCAATACTAAACATTGATTCCAAGGCAAAAATGTGATAACAGCTAGGCAATTGGGTTGAGTGACTTGCCAAGAGCCACACAGTTAAGAAGTGTCTAAAGTCAAGTTCAAACCCAGAATCTCTTGTCTCTAGGCCTAGGTTCTCTTTCCACTGAGCCACCTAGCTGCTCCAATGGGTAGAATTTTTTTCCCATTTATTAATATTTATTTTTTAGAAAAGTTAACATGGTTACATGATTTATGCTCTTACTTTCCCCTTATCCCCCCGACCTCCCCACCTCCCATGGCCAATATGCATTTCTACTGGTTTTAACATGTATCATTGATCAAGACCTATTTCCAAATCTTTGATAGTTGGATTGGTGTGGTCGTTTCGAGTCTATATCCCCAATCATGTCCAATGGGTAGAATTTTGAAGAAAAGAAATCAGATTTAAAGGCAGGAAAAAATACTTCATGGTTAGAGAAGTTCAAAAGTACAATGAACTGACTTGAGAAGTGGATCCCAACCAGCAAAAGATGCAGGAACATTTGTGAAATATTTTATAGTGGGGATTCCTTTAATATCTAGGTCCCTTCCTACTCTCAAATTCCAAATCAGAGCATCTGGATTCAAATCCCTACACAGTCACTTCCTGAGCTTTGTCAGTCAAGTCAACCTCTCTGAGCCTCAGTTTCTTCATCTATAAAATATATTAATAATATACCTATTTCATAGGGTTATTGTGATGATCAAATGAGATAATCTGTGCAAAACACTTTTCAAACCTTTAAGCATATCATAAACATAAGCTATTATTGTCATGATTATTTGTTGATGGTTAGTGGAAATGGGTTTTGAAATGGAAGTCCTTGGAGTGTAAGTGTTAGGAGAATTGCCAACATGTAAATAGATATAGATATAGATATAGAAATAGATATAGATATAGATAGATAGATAGATAGATAGATAGATATTACAATTACTGAGGAAGGAAGGATGATGGCATGAGAAGAACTGAAGACAAAGACTAAAAGCTAAATGCGGGCAGCTAGATGGCACAGTGGATAGAATGCCAGGTCTGAAGTCAGGAAGACCTATCTTTGTGAGTTCAAATCTGGCTTTAGACACTTTCTGGCCTAGACACTACACTAGCCAAGTCACTTCACCCTGTTGCCTCAGTTTCCTCCTCTATAAAATGAGTTGACAAAGGAAATGGTCAACCCATCCATTATCTTTGCCAAGAAAATCCCAAATGGGTTCATGAAGAATAGGAAACAAGAAGACAACTAGTGCCAAATGCTAAAATTAGTGAAAAAAAATGGAATATCCTTGAGATCAACATATGACAATGAAAAGGATGAATACAAAGTGGTTTGCAACTTAATGGATATTTGTTAACATCTAGGTAGGCCTGTGTTTCCTATAGTGTTTTTCCTAAATCTAATTTATGATAAGATGTGTATCTTTTATCTACCTTAATATACCTGTTTTCTCTCCAAATGTATGATAGTTTTTCAATCATTTTTTGTTGTTTTATTAATTTTTTGATGTCCTTTTTTGGTAGTAGGAGCAAAAATGAAAAGAATGAGCAGAAAGTCAAAATTACTCGATACAGATCTGATGACACCTTAGACAGGTAAGTTGCTTTGTAACTATGTAAAATGTGTTTAAAATACATCTAGTTCTGGACTTCAAGTCAGGAAGACCTGAATTTAAAATTTGCTTCAGACCCTTTCTAGCTGTGGGAACCCGGGAAATCACTTAAGTGCTCTCTCAATCTCGGCTTCCTAATCTGTAAAATGAGGATAAAGTAGTGCTTATCTATTTGGTGATGATCAAGTGAGATGTGAAGAAAAAGTGCAAATTATTTGAGTGTATTACAGGTCAGATCATGTCATACTCTCCTACTTAATAAATTCCAGAGACTTTACCTTTAGGAGCAAATATATTTTAAAATTCTTTGTTTGGCATTCAGAGTCCTTCAAAGCGTAATCCCCTCCTATATTTTCACTTTTCTGACATGTTACTTCCTTCCACATACTCTTCAGTCCAAAGACACTGGCTTCCTGGCTATTCTACAAACAACAGACAGTCCATCTTTCAGATCTCAGAATTCTCTCTGTCCCTCATGCCTGGAATGTGCCCCCCTCTTCTGTTCAGACTGCTCACCTCCTTGACTTTCGTTAAGTCCTAACAAAAGTCCTACTTTTGACAAAAAGCCTTCAACTCTTTTAATTCTAGTCCTATTAATAATTCATATTTATCTTGCATGTAGTTTGCTTTGCATTTATTTCCATATTGTCTCATTAGAATCTAAGCTTTCTCAGGGCAGGGACTATCTTTTGCTTCTTTTTGGTATTCCTAAGCCTTAACACAGTGCCTGGCACAAAAGAGTTGCTTAATAAGTGTTTTATTGATTGATTGATTGCAAGCCTTAAAGGGCTATATAAATAGTGATGCTGGTGATGATGAAATTTATGAATTGTTCATAAGCTATTTTTATGCTTATTAATCTTATTTCTTCCTAAAACTTTATCTTCAATAGTTGAGATACACTGAACATCTCACACTCTGCTTGGAAAAGTTCATGATTTATCCATGAGACTGAATGTTACATCTTCTTTCATGCTAACAAAAAACTCATATAAAATGTGGAGGGAGGAAAAGTAACCTGAGTATAACTAGAGAAAACTACAAAGAATAAAAAGTAATCAGCTCAGTTATAACAGATAAATTATATATTTGAGAAATCCCTCTATCTCTTTCTCTATCTTTTCTTTTATCTGCTCTTACTTCTCTCCACCTATATGGAAAGATATGCTTATATCTTTTCTAGTAACTTTGCTGTTTCCATTTTGTTTGTGGGACAAACTACAGTTTCTACCTATTTATTTTATAGAGATACTACATTTAATGATACAAAAGACCAATTTTAATCTGTAGGAAGGGTAGGAGATGCTTATTTTAAAAAACTGTACCAACTCATTTGACCATGAAATTGTCATGGAGTTAAGGCATTAAGATAGTATTCTTTTTTAAAGAACTTGGAGCAAGAAGAAATAAAGGTGGAACAAAAGTTGCACAAATCATGATTTTAAAAATAAATTTAGGATATAAATATATTTTGGATGGTGCTTTTTCATAATCAGGAAAATTTATATTTAATTGAAATGTAGAGATAAAGTCATTGTTTATTAGTTATCAAAATGTAACCATCTAGACCGATAACTTTCTTCTACCAAGTTTTGTCTTGTTAGACCCTGCTACTTATTACAGACCGAATTGGCACTCATCAGATTTTAATCAGGTCTCGTCTATTTCTGAGGTGTCCATTGGATTCTGGGGCCAGATTACTACATTTTCTGGGAAAATTATAACAGTGGCCATAGAGGTGGCTACTGCTACTGTGTTTCTATATTTTGAAGTCAGTCTAAACTAAAAGAGGACAATACGTGCTGCTGTCACTGTCAACGCTGCTTCAGTTGCTCATTCAAAATAACTCAAACATTCGGGTGAATATGTGATCTTATTAATTTGGAATTCCCTCCAGGGGTGTGAATTGTAGTTTATCTGTGTCAGTCCTTTCTGTAAGATTCTTTTCCAAGTTCTCCCAAAAGTCTGACACAAAAAGTTTCACCCAATATGCTGGTGGTTTCCATATACTCAACTAACATTGCAAGAGTAGATACTAGAGGAACACTTTAGTTGTCTGTTAGTCATCTCACTTTTGCCAGTAATATCTGGTGTGATTAAACATATGGAAGACAAAATATAATTGAAATGACAGTAGAAAAAGAATTAGAATACCTTCTCCCAAAGAAAGTTTCTTATAGTAGTTCTGATTTAGGAGAGAGTAGAGCAACTCACTTATTCTCATAAATGAGGACTTTGAGATTCAGACAGGTCAATTAATTTCAATTCCCTTCACCCAAATTTAAATGCTTTCTATATGCTAGGCATTGTGATTTGTCCAGGATCAGTCAGCAAATAAATGGCAGAGTTGGGACTAGAACCCATCCCTCTTGGCTCACAGACTAGTGCTTTTTCCATTATTACATTCTATTTGCCTTTATTTTCTATCAGCCCTCCTAGTTAAACCAGAGGTGACAAAATATGACTAAATAAAATTAAAATAGGTTTGGAACTAACTGTGAAAGGATTAGAGAGAAGAATTAAAAAGTGATTGTGTCCTGGAGGGGGGAAAAATCAACAAAATTCTACCACACACAACTCCTTCTAGCTTTGACACAAAAAAGGACCTAGATCTAGTGAAAAACAGAAGTCAGGCTGGTGATTGACCCTATGTTTTCACTTATGATACCCTAGGTATTGCTGACTCTCTAGTTTACATAGTTGTTGTTTTTTTGGCTGGGGTGGGTAGAGGAAGGAGAGTGGGGAGTGAGGCAGGAAAATGTATTTTCATTGGCATAAAGAACTCCCAGTGAGTAAACCTTCTCCACCAAAGCAGATTAGCAATTATTCATCTATTTATGGTTGTGGAGAGTTGATCCAGGTATTGAAAGGTTAAGTTAAAGGGAGGAGGTGAACCCAGGCGGTCCATTCTTTCCTAAAGAGGCTCATTCTTGAACTATCACACCATTCTATTGCTCCCATCTAAGCATTTGAGCCTTTTAATTTGTTGTTCTGAAAATTTTTAGGAGTGAGATTTTTCTACCATTTCAACAAAATGGAATCTGAGAATCATCAATTTAGAGCTTCACCAGGCATCACCTACTTCAACCCCAGCAATTCATAGGAAAAACTGGAACCTATGCTTACGCTACTGGGAAAGGTTACACTCAGGCTTAAAACCTAGGGTTTCTGGCTCCCCTTAGGATGTTTTCTCACTATATTTACTGCAGGTAAATAAAATAGGAATAAAGAGCAATACATGTTAGGGCCACACAGATTTGAAGTTCAGGAACTGTAACACAGGGTATGGAGACCCCTCGTGTTCTGCAGAGGAAGCACAAGCAGTTCTTTTTCTTATTTGACCTCATTTGGGAGTCTTGGGACAGAGAAAAGGCAAGAGCACATATACAGGTTACTTAGGATGATTGTTCCTTGTAACTCCTGTTCAACATTATTTCAGTTCAAATTCCAAGAAAAACTGATTCTTCGCCCTATTAATCTTAAGCACTTGAGAGATGAAAAGTTCTTAATAATAACAAAAACTAATGTTTATATAGAAATTATTATATATCAGCATTATGTGAAATGCTTTGCAATTATTAACTCATTTGATTCTCACAACAACCCTGTAAAGTTGGTTTTGTCTTTATTCCTATTTTATAGATGAAGACACTGAGACAAACAGAAGTTAAATGACTAACGTAGGGTCATACAACTAATAAATAAATTCAGGATGAAATTCTGAAGATATGAATAAACTAATTATGATGAGACACAGTTATCTAAAAAGTTGCATATGGTTGTTCAAGAACTCATAGATTAACTTAAATCTTTAAAAAGTTATGTATATATGAACAATATGGAAATGTTTTGCATGATAATATATGTTTAACCCAGATCAAATCATCTGCCAGCACTAGGATAGGGAAGGGAAGGGAGGAAAGGACATAAGTTCTATCATTTAATTTAGGAAAACTTGTATAGAAATTTGTTATTATATGCAATTAGTAAAAAATTAAAAATGAAAATAAAAAATATGTAAAGAAGATATGTATAAAAAGTGAAACAAGATCAGGTAATGGAAGAGGAATAAGTCATTGTCCTATAAGAATAGTGTCAGAATGAGGAAAAGCTGCTTCAGGATTATAAGACCAACAAAAAAGACTATTGTGGCTTTTAAAATATATTGGACAGTTTCAAGGAAAGAGCAAGACTATATTCTGGGGTAGGGGAGCATGGGACAAAGATAACAGATGACAAAAAGAAGGGAGAACTACTCAGCTTTTTTTTTTTTTGCTTCTGTTTTCTTTGCTCAGGATGATGCACTTTAAGCTGAAGAAAAAAATGGCCCATAAGAGTTTAAAATATAAGACGAGTAGGGAGCTAGGAATTCAGGTTACCAGCCCTAGATAAATTATGTGCCTGGAAAATATTGGAACTGGTAGATAGAAGTGCTGAGCCTTGCTTATTGATGACTTCCAGGGTATCTCAATTTTTAAAATAAGGAAATGAATACCTATGATCCCTTCCTCACAGCATTACTTTGAAGTTTAAATTAAAGAGTGTGTTGAAGTGGTTTGCAAACTCCAAATCACTAAATAAATGTCTATTGTTATTATCATTCTAGACAGTCCTTTCCATGATAAGCTCAAAGAGAATGAGCCCTGCTGAGTCAACCTGAAACTCTGAATTTGGAAAATCAGAACAGGTGTGCTCTGAACTTTGCAATTTTTCCTCCCTAAGGGAGAGGAAGGAAGAAGGAAGAAAGGGAAGGAATCCCCTTCTCTCTTTCCTTTTCCTCTCATTAAAATCTTACTTCCAATACTTAACTACTTATATGACCTTAGGCAAGATATTTAACCTCTTTGAAACAGATAAAGAATAAAATAATAAAGAAATAAAATAAATAAATAAGAAATAAAATAAATAAAAAATAAAGATAAAAATCTGTTAGACTAAATGGTTCTCTGAAGTTCCTTCCAGATCTAGACCCTCCAAAAAGGGGGGAAAAGATAGAATGCTTGAGGGAGAAAAAAGACACACCTCCCCATATTGTTCAGGTTTCTGTTTTGTTTTGTTTTTTCAAACTCCAGAATACATAGATATCATCATCCTCTTATTTTCTTATGATAGGAATATATTAGAAATGTCCTTTGTTCTGTCACATTTCTTTGTGTTTTAGCATGGTCTTCGGAACATTTGTTTCTTTCCTACGTCCTCAAGTTAATTAAGTACATTAAAAGTTATTATATAGCAACTGGGTATCTTCTTCAAGGACAAAAAGACCTTACTTTGGGAGTGGAAGAGGGAGCCACTTTTTGTTGGTGACGTTACAGATTACGGTCTACCAGATACTGGTTCAGAAATTATAGACTGACTTTAAATAATTTTTTTTCTGGGTCTAGAGCTTTTTAATACTGTTTTGGTTCTGGGTAGAGTTTGGGTTTAGAATTGTCTATTACTGAAATATATATTCATACAATATGCAGGATATATTGGGTAGGTATGTGATCTCTTTCATGAGAGGAGAACAATGGCATCTTTAGAAGAGTCCCATCATTACTCTCATGAAGCTACTTTTCTACCCATTCTTCCTACCACTACCATCTTTATACCAGAACTTTATTCAATGGTGAAATGTGATTTTCAAGACACTTATGCTTCTGTGCTGTTTCCAGGATGAGACATGATAATAAAAGTGAATTGAGTCTTAGAAAATATAAGGATTTCAACAGGTGAAGAGAGGAGGAGGAGGGGGGCATTTGTGCATTCATTCAACAATAATGAATTTAGCTTGGCTGGACCATAGAGTGCATGAAGGGGAATGATGAGAGAGAATTCTGAAAGGGCAAGTTACTAACTAACCAACTAACTAAGGGTTCCCCCTTTGCACCACTCTGGGGAGAGGAAAGAGATTGGGTTCACAGCTTAGCCCAGTTCCTAAAGAGCAGAGTCCCAAGTTATTAAACAGGTCTAGAGATAATAGAGATCTGAGCTCAGTCCATAACTGTGAAAGCAGAAAGGAGAGGGAGGTGAGGGAATCATCAGAGATAAAATTGACAAGTTTTGTAACTGATTTTGGATGAGGAGTCATAAAGAGAAAGGGGCAGAGGATACATTTTTTAAAAATTATTCTCCTTGGGGAAGTATTATGTTTTTAAATTATTCTAGATTAAAAGATAATTTGAAAGGAGCACTGAAAAACTGAATGCTTATCAAGACTTTTGTCTTATGTTTCTTTATAAAGGATTTCAGAAAGAAATGATGCTGCTAAAGCTCATAAGGCCAATACCTTGGATAACCGACTAACTAATAGGTACAAGTATTTACTAACTTTGGGAAAAGGTTCAACTACATGACACTTCTCAGACTTGCCCATCAATTTGCAAAGCTCTATTCTCACTAGACATATTCCATAATATCTTTTATAATTCATGTTTCTGGTTGTAAAAAGATAAATGATGGCTGAGGAACTGATGACCTCTATTTCTGGTCCATGCCTAGAGAAAAAGGAAAACTTTGTGGGGGTCTCAGGAAATCACATGAGCCCAGCTCTGGAGCTCATTACATTTACCACATGTCTATTACTTTAGAAAAGATTCTGGCAACAAGAGTATGACAAAAAATCATGTAAATGCAGATTTTACATTCTCATCACCAAGGAAAATGATTGAACACAGCTGCACAGCAAATAAAGACATTTGGTAAAAACAGAAGCAGCTTTTTTAGGGGGGAGGAAAAAAAAATCTTCTTTGGAGATTCTCACAAGATACATCCAAGAAAGGGAGGCCATGTCTCGGTATTTATCTGAATACCTATACTTTCCTCATTCCTCTACTCAAACAATTTTTAACCTGTTATTACATTGTATGATAAAAATATGAATGATCATAATACAGATGGTATTAATTATATTTTGTTGCCATTCGTTTATTTCTCAAATTTTAATATTTTTCTCCCATCAGAGACATGTCCCCTTTCAGAGCATCAGAAGCAACAAAACCGTATGTACATTTCTACTGAAACTAGATTTGAGAGAAAAATATCTTTGTTTCTTTGTATGTATATTCAAGGTACTACTTAGCCTCTTCTACATTAACTTCAGACTCACAGTATCATTTTTAATATACATTTAAACAAACATTTTCAGGAATGAAATCTGGGTTTTCTTTCTTCCTGGTTGTTTTCTCTCTCCCCCTCTTTTTCTCCTCCACTCTTTCCTTCTCTCCCTCTCTACTCTTCTTCTCTCTTCTTTCTTCTCTTCCCCTCCTCTCTCTTCTCCTTTAACTCTCCTCCCTAATTTCTACTTTTCTCCTTTTTCTCTTATCCTTCTCTCTTACCACTCAAATCTACTTAACTCTCTGCATGTCCTTGAGCAAGTTAACAATCTCCTTGAAACTTTAATTTCTTCAACTACAAGATGAAAGGTTAGACTTGATGTTCTCTGAGGTCCCTTCCAACTCTAAATCTATGAGCCTATAAGCTGATAACCGTTTGTCCCTTCCTTTCTTAATCTTTTCTTCTGATCATTGTTAATGCTTTCTAACTACATGATGTTCCTAGCTACCACCACCATCACCACCACCCCTACCCATGTTGCCTGGCTTCCCTTCCCTATAGTTCTTTTATTAATAGAAAAGGGACTCCAAAATTATGGGTCTCTTGCCCAGAGTGTATGAATGGAAAATATGTAAAGGTCTTTTTCAGGCTTTTAATTCTCAGTAGTAATTTATTTTCCTTCTTTCCTTTAAAAATTTTTATTTTTTTTATTGTGCCCATAGTAATTATTTACAACAAAACTTTCAATATATAAAAATTGTATAAGAAAATTATGTACTTTAATTTAAAATTTTTATAATTAACATATAAAAATTAGTAAGCTATTAACATTATTTGTCTATTCCCTTGTTCACTTGTTATTGTTTTGTGTATAAATTTTGTTGTTGAGGCTATTTTAGGGGCCATTTTTATTACTATTCAATATCTTTCTCTTCCCCGATCTAAAAACCTACCCATGTTGGTGATTCCCATTCATATTTAATGTTAAACCAGTATTTCTCAAGTGGTAGTTGAAGATACTAAGGGAAGTAGCTAGTATTTCTAGGTGGTGGTTGGGAGAGAAAGATATTGGTTGAAAGACAGGAAATTAGGATATCTTGCTTTATCTTGGCTTCCTCACTTTAACCCATTTTTTCCTCTTACTGACTTTGATGACAAAGTATGAATTCTTCAAAAAACAACTATGACTATAATGACAACAAATCATCTTTTTACCTTTAAATATAGACCATCTGGAGTTTCTTTCAACACTAGCACCACTAAAGGAACCTCTGCTGCTGCTGCTGCTCAGGTCACAACTCCTGTGAAGAAAAAGAGGTATTCATTATTTATCTCTGGGAAAATATTTTCTATATAACTGAGTTGTACCTTCTCTACCTGACTATGTAAATTGGGCTTTTCTGGAGGAGAAGTTTAAATTTTATCTTTGGTGTCTTCTTCTCTTCCTTCTTTATTCCCGGTTTCTCTATTTTTATGGTCTTCCATGTCTCTCAAATGCTCACCCATTCCCCGATCATGCCTCAGCTATTGCTGACCCTGCTTACAGTTCAGAATATCATCAATGACTGGGACAGCATTACTGAACAGTTCAAATGTTTAAAATGTCAAAATATTAAGTTGGAATTTGAATCACTATAACTTTTCACCCATTTGCCCTAATTCTGTCTTTTGTTGTGATAAAGAATGCATCTCCTACCAAAGCAGTCTCTCAAATATTTGAAGGTAGCTATGATTGTGCAATTCTTTTCCTCCAGGTTAAACATTCTTAGACTTTGTAATTGTTCTACATATATCGCATTGTTTAGACCTCTCATTTTCTTGTCCATCATCCTTTTGACAGCCTTTATTGATTTACCCTTTAATCTTTTTTGCTAAGAATTCTCAGATACTCCTGTCAATCCTAAAGATGAGTTAATGAAGTGTTTTTTTTTTTTTTTTGCTGGCAAAAGGCTTTATCCACTAAAGATGACACTATTTAAGTGTCTAAATTTGATTCCTCATGTTTTCAGTCATTATTTTCTTCAACACTATCATCACTGCAATGTTTTATTATTTAGTGTCCAAAGGAAACCAGAAAATTGGTTTCAGTGTGGAGAGTATACAACATGGAATGTAACATTAGTTATTTTCCATTCTATTACAGAGGAGCTCTTCCATTCTATTTCCAAGAGTTGGTAGTTAGAAAAAAAAAACAACACAACATAAAATAAGTTGTCTTTTTGGCTGCTAAATGTTGTAAGTTGATCCTAAACAGATATGGCTTTGAGCTTAGGCCTTCTGTACATTCTGTTTGTAACATGTGTTATTTTTTAACAGACAATCTTGGTTTCCACCACCACCTCCAGGTTATAACACCACCCAGAATGCAGCAGGAAACAGAAGGTAAGGAAGAAAGACCAAACACATTTGCTGAGTGATTTTATAGGAGAATTGTTTCTTTTTTTTTTTTTAAACTTTGTTATCTGAGATACTTTGGAATATTGTTGTTGTTCAGTAGTTCAGTCATGTCTGATTCTTTGTGATCTCATGGACCATCGTAGGCTAGTCCCTTTTGTCCTCCACTATCTCCCAAATTCTGTCCAAGCTCATGTTTGTTGCTTCCATGCTTCCATGATTCTATCTATCCAACTCATCCTCTATTATTCCCTTCTTATTTTTCTTTCAATCTTTCCCAACATCAGGGTCTTTTAAAAATGAGTTTTATCTATGTGGCCAAAGTATTTAAGATTCAGCTTCAATATTTGTCCTTCCAAAGAATAATCTTCATTAATTTCTTAAAGTATTGACTGATTTGATCTCCTTGTTGTCCAAAGGACTCTCAAAAGTCCACCAGCACCACAATTGGAAAGTATTGATTCTTTGGCACTTGACTTTCCTTATAATCCAACACTCACAGCTATACATTGCTTGCTACTGGAAAAACCATAGTTTTGACTACACAAACCATTATTGGCAAGGTGATATCTTTGATTTTTAGTATACTGTCCAGATTTGCCATAGCTTTCCTTCCAAAAACAACTATCTTTTAATTTCATAGCTTCAGTTGCTGCCTGCAGTGATCTTTGAGTCTAAGAATATAAAATCTGACACTGTTTCCATTTCTTCTTCCTCTATTTGGCAGAAGTCAATGGAATCAGTTGCCATGACCTTATTTTTTTTTCATGTTAAGCTTCAAGTAAGCTTTTATGCTCTCCTCTTTCACCCTTATCAAGAGGATTCCTAATTCTTTACTTTCTGCTATCAAAGTGATATCTTCTACATATCTGAGACTGCTGATATATCTCTTAGCAATCTTAATTCTAGTTTTTGGTTCAGCATTTTACATGATGTGCTCTGCACATACATTAAATAAAGTGACAATCTATAGCCCTGTTGTACACCTTTTCCAATCTTAAAGCCAATCAACTGTTTCATGTTCAGTTTTAACTATTGCTTCTTGAGCTGCATATGGTTCCTCAGGAGACAAGTAAGATAATCTGGTACTCTCATCCTTTTGAGGGCTTGCCACATTTTGTTGTGATCCACATAGTTAAAAGCTTTAGTGTATTCAATGAAACAGAAATAGATGATTTTTCTGGAACCCCATTGCTTTCTCCATAATCTAGTGAATGTTGACATCTTAGTCTCTAGTTCCTCTGCTTCTTTGAAAACCAGCTATACTTCTGGTAATTCTTAGTTCACATGTTGCTGAAGTCTACCTTGTAAAATTTTAAGCATAAGCTTCCTGGAAAGTGAAGTGAATGCAATTGTTCAGTAATTTGAATACTTTTTGACAATGCTATCCTTTAGGATTGGGATATAAACTGATCTTTTCCAATCCAGTGGCCACTGCTTAGTTTTCTAAATTTGCTGGCATATTGAGTGTAGCACTTTAAAACATTATCTTTTAGTACCTTAAACAGCTCAGCTGGAATTTTGTCCTCTCCACTAGCCTGATTATTAGCAATGCTTCCTAAGGCCCACTTTTACTTTATTCTTTAGGATGTTTGACTCTAGGGCAGTAACCATGCCAGCATGGTTGTCAGTGATGTTAAGATCTTTCTTAGATAGTTAGGCTTATTTTTGCCAACTTTTACTAATCTCTTCTATTTCTGTTAAGTCTCTACCACTTTTCTCTTTTATCATGACCATTTTTACATGAAATAGTTGCTTGATATCTCAAAAATTTTTTGACGAGATCGCTTATCTTTCCTTTTATATCATTTTTTTCTATTGCTTTGCATTGCTCATTTAAGAAAACCTTATCTCTCCTTGTGGTTGTCTGGAATTCTGATTTCAGTTGGGCATAACTTTCCCTTTCTCTGTCTTTTGCTTTCCTTTCTTCCTCAGCTATTTGTAAAGCTTTATCAGTTAGACATTTTGCTTTCTTGCTTTTCTTTTTCTTTTTCTTTGCCCCTCTTTCCCCCCCCCCCCCCCCCCTTCTTGTACAACATTGCAACCTCTGTCCTTAGTTCTTCAGGCACTTGACCTGACCTAATCACTTAAAAGTATTTTTTATCATCTGCACTTTATATTTGTAAAGGAATTTTGTTTGCATTATATTTATACAATTTGATGGTTTTCCCTACTTTCTTCAGTTTAAGTCTGATAATACAATAAGAAGCTCATGATCCGAGATCAAGGTCTTCTTTTAACTGACTGTATAAGTTTCTTCACTTTTGGCTATAAAGTATTCGATAAATGTGATTTTGATATGGATGGTCTGGTGATATCCGTGTGTAAAAAAGTACGATATCCAGCATATTGATATTTAATCTTTCTATCTCCTGTTTGACCACAACCAGCTTACTTGGGTTCATAGATCTTATATTCAAGGTTCCTATGCAATATTCATCTTTATAGTATCAGACTTTCCTTTCATCACCAGGTACATTTAGGGCTGATCTTCCTTTCAGATTTTGCTCAACTATTTTACTTCTTTCTGGAAACTACTTGTAGTTTTCCTCTACTTTTTTCCCCAGTAGTGTATTGAGTATCTTTTGACTGAGGGGCTCATATGCTTTATCATTTTAAAGTCCGTGTACTTTTCTTGGAAAAGATAATAGAGGGGTTTGACATTTCCTTCTCCAATGGATCAGCTTTTTTCAGAATTCTCCACTATGATTTGCCCATCTTGGGTAATGCTGCATGGCATAGTTCAAAGTTTTATTAAGTTACGCAAGCCCTTTGCCACAAAAAGGCAGTGATACTGTAAAAGACTTTGGAATATATTGAAGAAAAATATAAACTAATTTGGCTAGTGTGCTTCTCTTGGAATTTGGGTATGACACATAATCATCCCAGGCATCCACTGAGCTAGAAAAAAACACTGGGAAGGGGGCAGTCAGGTGGCTCAATGGATTGAAAGCCATGCCTAGATAAGGGATGTCTTGGGTTCAAATAGGGCCTCAGACACTTCCTAGCCGAGTGACCTAGGACAAGTCATTTAGCCCCAATTGCTTAGCTCCTATTGTCTTATTCTTCTGTCTTAGAACCAATACATAGTACTGATTCTAAGAAAGAAGGTAAAAATTTCTTTTAAAAAGAAAGCAAAACACTGGGAGCAGATGGTAAAAGCAGAAAGTGGAGTTCTACACTAGGCAGTGGTTAGCTGCATCAAAAGTTTATGGTAAACAATTGCTTCTGTCATACAATGGATAAAAGAGCTTGGATAATATATAACAATTTTGAATATAGACTATGTAGATGTCACTTTTATTCTGGAATTTCCATGATAATCACTTTAACATCCATTCAACAAGTATTTGTCACATGTCATCCTCAATGCTATTTGTTAAATTACTCTCCTTAAGATGCTGTATTGGATAATGGGGTGATATAAAGTCAAAGAAGATCCCACTTTCAAAGAGTTTACAATATGACTAGAGAAATAGATATATACCAGAAAATATACCCAATCAAAAAGGAAAAGTGTGTTACTGATCTATGAACAGATGCTATGAAAATTTTTAAGAAGATGAGCTACTTTTGGTTGGGAGAATCAGGTAAGGCTTCATGGGGAATATTGCAACTCAACTAGACCTTGAAGGGTGGATCAAAATTTCAGTAGTAATGATTTGAAGAGTAGAGCTTTTCAGATGCAAGCAGAGGCAAAATGGTAGGAAACTAGTGGACAAGTTTAGAGGCTAACAATTTAAATGGTGTATAACCTATATAAGGAAGAATACTGAGACATGAGACTTGAAAAGACAGTTTGAAGACAGACTGTGAAGGACTTTGAATATCAAGCTAAGAAGTCTAGACTTTATTAACTAAGCAGTAGAGAGATATTGAAGAGTTTTGAGCACTGAAATGAAGTAATCAGATTCATTTCTTTCTAAGAAAAACTAAATTTATGATACCAAATTCAGTGTACTAATTAGTAATAAATGCTAATGATTTATTTAGCCATAACCATGAATAAAAATAGGTATTCATGATCAAATTGACTTGCATTTGGATAAAGTAGTCCATAACTGTTTTAATGATACCAGTTCTCAGTATTCTTACTTTAAGGGCTATGATCATTATTCTATATGGTACTTTGGGGACATTACTTAATTTCAAATTCAAGTTAATTCCAATAAATGAATAATGAATCTCATAATGCCCAAAATGTTCAATCAAGTTAGCTTCTTCTTTGAAATCTCTGTGTTAACCAGGACCTAGGTGGGAAGAAAGTTGGCTGGATTTTAGGTTTTCCACAAAGAAGCTTCACCTTTCATGTGAATTGTGTTCAGTCCTAAGGGAGATAGGATTAGGCATTAGAGGGGACCAGGCAGTTTTCTATTTCTGGCTTAAATCACTACTCCAAAGATCAGGGAGAGTTCTCACAACAAAGCTTAGATATGACTAGCATCTAGGGTTTCCTCAGTAGTTATTAACAGAGTAACTTCTGAGAAGTCTAGAGAAGTATTCTAGAATACTTCTGGAAAAGTATTTAATATGCAAAATATTTACAGGAAAGTTATTTATTTCTCTTGCCACAAAAATGCTTAAAACAAGACTAAAAATGTACACCTAACATAGTTAAAACATAAAATAATAATCCATCATCCTTATTATATCTATTCAAAGGTAAAGATGATTTTGTGGAACTGCTGAACAGTTAAACATTCCCTTCTTATTTGTAATGTCTGAGTAACTCACAAAGCTTAGAGCTACTGAACAGGCAGGGAATGGCTTAGATTTTCAGAATCTTCAATTGCAGTACCATTTAAAAAAAATCCTTACCTTCCATCTTGAAATCAATACTAAATATTGGTTCCAAAGCAAAAGAGCAGTAAGGGCAATGCACTTGGGATTTAGTAATTTGCCCAGGGTCACCCAGCTAGGAAGTATCTGAGGTCAGATTTGAACCACCTAGCTTCTCCTACAGTACCATCTTTGTGGTGGTCAACTTCTCCCATGAAAGCCATAGAACTTTCCAGTGGCTATGGTGCTGACTCAGGAAAACTAGCAAGCTCTTAGTCTTACCATGTACCTGTTAAGACTACAAATATTTCTCTTTCAGAATTACTATTTCAGGACCTAGATTCAAGGGGGAAAAAAACTCATAAAACTGAAGAAGGTCATGAGGAGCAGACTCAGGTCCAACTAGGCAAGCACATGTCCCAATTATTAAGTCTGGATCCACACTTCCATGAAGTACCACAGACACTAGGGTGTAGAGGGGAGAGAGAAAGTCCCTCCCTTGATTGCTAGAAATCTAAGAGGGAGCAGACACAAGACCATGTTTATTCTTTGTGATTTTTCAATATTTAAAAATTATTTTGTGGTTCTTTCCATTTTCCTCATTGTATTTATTGTGTATAATATTTGCCTAGCTCTGCTTAATTCACTTGGTATCAGTTCAGGTAAATCTTTCCATGTTTCTTCTTCCTATTTGTTCCTTTATCTGCTCAAAAAAGCAACCAAATTTACTTGGCATCAATCCTTGTTGTCCTTGACAATACAGATACCATTTTTTCCCTCATCTCATATATCTTTCCCTTTTGAAATGTTCTTGGAGCCAGTAACAGCAGGTGGCTGGGATATTCAATGGCCACAATGAGAATTCCTATATCAATTATTAACTACACAAAGCTTTAGAGGCTGAGATGAGATAAACCTTCCCCTAATACTCTGAGCTACTTGCCCTATGGGACTATTTGCTAATGCTATTCTTCTGGAAAAGATGGGAGTATAAACAAGTATACGTAAACTATATTCTGGTTTAAACATCTGATTGATAGCTTTACAATTCCCAGCTTGATCTAACTGGAATAATTCCTAAGTAAATTAATATCTACTATTATAATTTCAGTTGACTACATTTTAATATAAGCAAATAATAATCTGTAAATGGAAAGAGCTACACACCAATTTTTTAAAAAAGTGAATATTACAAAATTACAAAGATCAAGTAAAACTCAAATGAAGAAATATTAGGACTCTTCTAACTCTTTGTGGAGTTGTTATGTTGATTTTTTCCCCTTCCCCCCAAAACCCTTTGTTATAAAGATGTCTTACTGAGAACGATAAGGACAGAATATTGGAATAACTATGATGATGTAAAAACCAGAAGTTATCAATAAAAAACTTATTGAAAAACTAACAAATAGTAGCCAGGAAACAGAAAAGTTTTGACCTAACCTCTTTTTTATATTTGTCATGAACTTCCTAGTTTGAAATTACCCTTTAATGCATACATAATTAGGTGCAGTGTTTTGTTGGGGATGGTGTCTTCCAAAAAATCTCATAATCTCATCTTTTTAGAGCTAAAAGTATTTATTAAGTACCTTCTTGATAGAAGGCAAGACAGAAGTGTGTCCTGTTTCTGACACATACTGGCCATGTGGCTTCTAAGCAAGTGTCTCAATCCCTCAGAGTTTTAGGTAATTCAGAGATAGAGGGAGGGAGAAAGAGAGATAGACAGACAGACAGAGACTGAGAGAGACAGAGGGAGAGGGAAAGAGAGGCAGAGACAGAGACAGAGAGAGACATTGACAGACAGAGAGACGGAGAGAGAGAGAACTCTAAGTAAAGAGCTAAGTAAAGTCTATCCTGTATTATATGGTAACACAAACTGAACCTTAAAGGATTCCAGGGATTCTAAAAGGCAGATGTGAGGAAGGAGTACATTCCAGGTGTGTGCAAAAAGGTGAAACATGGAGTGCTAAGACTTGGTGATAGTAAGTAGACTAGTTTGGCTAGAATGTAAAGTGTATGTGAATGGAATAATGTGCAAATAAATCTGGAAACGTAGGATGTAGCTAGATTATGAAGGCCTATAGTGCCAACCTAAGGAGTTTGCATTTCATCTGAAAGTCAGTAGAGAACTATTCTTAAATAGGTTAGGCCCCTAGTTAGGGCTCTGCTTTAGAAAAAGTATTTTCATAATTGTGTGGAAGATAGGTTGATGAGCAGAGAGGAGAGAATTGGGGAATCTGATTAGGAAACTGTCATTTAAGTGAAGAGGTGATAAGGGCCTGAATTGGTGGTAAGCCATGAAAAGTATAGAGAAGTAGGTGAATGAGAGATATTTTAATGGCAGAACTGACAAGACTTGGCACATGGTTGGGACAAAGGAGAAGGAAAAGACGAGGATATTCTGATATTGCAAACCTACATGAATGAAAGGATAATGGTACTCCTAGAGGAAATAAGGATGTTGGAAGGAGGAATATGTTGCAGCTAAATAGGAAATAATGATTTCTGTTTTGTAATATGTTTTGCTTGAAGTTTTGGTGTTTTTTTTTTTTTAAGTGGAAAAACAAATCTGGAAAGACTTAATCAAGGAATTCTAAGGTTCACCTTTTTTTTTTCTGTGTATTTCAATATCCACCAAGTCTTAATCTGATAGAAATAGTTGACAATTACTATTCAGAATGTTGACCATATTTTTCAAAATCACTTCTTATTTTAGCTCTCTATTAATTATTAATCTATTAATCCAAATCATTATTATAAACAACTTACTTCATGACCTGACCGCATATGGAACCAAAGGGCTATTCATGAGCTTACTTCTCATGTTCCCAATTCAGTTGAGCTAGTTGATATATATCTGCAGAAAACAGACATCATTTGGCTGTTTGCCTTGACAATTTATAGTTAATTGGTTGTGATTCCAACTGGAGAAAAGAGATGAATTATAAATCCTTTTCCCACAGACTGGCTGGCATCCATAGCACCAGAATTAAGGACAAAAGGTAACTATCAAAGCAGATTGATCAATTTAAAAATTCATTCCTTTTTTAGAGTCATGGATGACACATTTAGTAGGCACTCTAAAACATTTCTCTATCAGCAGTGGCAACATTCCTACAGTTTTACAGGCTGAAAATGAAAGAATCATATTGATTCAATAATAAAACTCTTGATTTTTAAAGTGCTTTCCCTTGGAGAAACTTGAAATGACAATTTCTCTTTTTTCCTATTTAATGCCTCTTTTCACACTTAAGGTTAAGAAATAACTTTTTAGTAAACCCTGAAAATGGGAAGAAAGTGCTGAAGAAGGTCTTTGCCTTCAAAAGGACTTTATGAAATTTGAGCTACAGTGGAAGTTATTAATCATAATTTTTAAAGGAGTCAGATTTTTAAAATTAACTTTTCAATTCACTTAAAATTTGTATCTTCTCTGATTTCATACATGTACAGAATTCCATCATCTTTAAAAACACAAACAACAAACAAAATGTCAAAGCTGATACTGTCATTTAGCCCCCTGACCTTTCTCACTGTGACTCCATTTCCTCTCTTCTTTTCATATTAATTCTTTAATAAGCAGTTTATGTCTGCTACTTCTATTTCTTCTCTACCCATTTGTACTTTCCTTTTTATTTCTGTCTAGGTAATATCTTTATCAATTTTATGCCTCAAACTACTGCAGTGGTCTACAATTGCTATTGCTTCTGGTCTCTCCATAATTAAATCCACTTTACAAACTGTGGCCAGATTAATCTTCCTAAAAATTACATCATGCATCAAGTTATTCTACTACTCACAGGTCCACAATGCCTATAGGAGCTATCTGAGTTCAGACTCTACACCTTGGCACTTGATATCCAGGTGTGATGGCGAATGGTGTGATGGTAAATAACTATTGACTGGGGTTAGTGGAGAATTTGCATGACACCCTTTTAAGTTAAATCCGCTTTTTTTTTTTCTAACATTTTCTCCATCTTTCTTACTTACTTACATCACACTTTCTTAATTCTGGAAATCAACAAAAAAGTAAACCAAACCCTGATTTTTGGCATTAAATATTTTTAAGTTGTAAATGCTTATGCTAAAATTTTAACAATTAGCTCTCAAGAACCATTATTAGCTGGCTCCAATACACCCCTGATTCTAATGTAATGTAACTAATCTACTTAGATGATTGAATTCTTTCCCCCTCCTTAGCTAAGCTTTCTTCTTTCTTTCCCACCTATCCAAATTCTACCCATCCAAAGCTTTGGCTTGAATTTCACTTTCCCCTTCCATAGCTTTTCCAGCAAATTGTGGTCTCCCTTTCCTAAATGTATAGTGATTATTATATTTATCATTTATTTGGCAACTAATTTTCCTGTGGAAAATAAATATATGTATATATCCTATCTTCATTCTATTTATAATTATTCTTTGGGCTGTGTACTTAAGATATGATCCATGATTGTTGATTCAGAACTTTTTAAATGCTTACTTCTTTTCAATTTTCATTTAAGTCTTATTAAAAAGATTATTCTTTGCTAAGGTTTGCTGGTATTCATCTAACATTTATTATTGTCAATGGACCCATGGAAATTGGCTCTTTAAAAATTTATTATTCAAAATGTTTAGGAGTTCAAACAAAATAAGCATTTTCATATATAAAGAAAAAAGAAGATGTTACACAAATGAAATAAAAATCTCCTATATGTTTAACTTACTTTTCTTCATATCTACATAACAAATCCCATCCACTAGTATCCCAATCCCTCCTCACTTCATATAGGACATTGTCAAGGAAGCCAACTTGTTCATATAAACTAAGTCTTTCATGTTTTATCTTTCTGTTCCCTTTCTGGAGACAACATTCTTAGTATATTCTTCTAGTACAGTTCCGTGGCTATGTATAATGAATGTTCTCCTGGCTCTACTCTTTTCATCTTTCATTATCTTGTTGAGTTCTTCCCAGGTTTTTAAAAAGTCAATTTGTTCTTCATTCTTATGGTGCATTAGTATTTCATCATAATCATATACCATAATTTGTTTAGCCAATCCCCAATTGATGGGCATTCCCTCAGTTTCCAGTTCTTTGCCACCACAAAGAGAGCTTCTATAAATATTTTGGAACATATGGGTTTTTTCCTCTTTCCCCAATCTTCTTGGAAAACAGACCCAGCAATATCATTGAGTATACACAGTTTTATAACTCTCTCAGTGTAATTCCAAATTGCTCTCCAAAATGGCTGGATCAAATTACAGTTCTACCAACAGTGCATTAGTGTCCCACTTTTTCACATCTACTCCAGCATTTGTCATTTTGAAAGTGGTTCTTTCAAACCTAGTGCTATGAATGCTAAAATTATTTGTTGCAATATATCCTCCAGATAATCCTCTAAGAAATATGATAGGTTTAAATATCCTATCAGAAAAGTTCTGATTCTTATTTTAGCAGTGGATAAGACTGCTGGAGTCAGAGTCAGGAATATTTATGTTCGTATCTGACTTCTGATACTCATTAGCCATGTGATCATGAGCAAGTCATTCACTTTTCTGAGCTTTAGTCAATTCTCTACATGTTATCTCCTAAGTCGTAGACATACTACAATCTATAACAATCTATTGACATTTAGAACTGTAAATGAATCAATAAATTGAATCACTAATATGAATTCATGAATGAAAAAGCATTTTTAATTATTATATCCCCTGCAGTGTCTGTAGGGAATACAAATACAAAAGTGATCTTGTCCAGGCTCTTATTTTAACGCAGGGAATGACATATGAGAATGATAATGTTTTCATTTGCAAAAAGGGATGGGATGGTACATGAAGCTATAGAGGAGTAGATTGACACATAGACCTTTTTTTTTACTAGTAATGATGATAGTATTGATTTTATTATGGTTCCAGAACTAGAAAGCAGTGAGTAGGGGCAGGGGTAGAGGGGTGGGTGGGTAATGGAAAGAGGTAGTCAGAGTATAAAGTGAAGTATGTCTGGGATCAGCTCAAAACAGCCAGACAGAAAAGGCTCTTAGCAACCAGGACAATGTAGCCCCAGTATGGGAATTTTAGAGCTAAAAGGATTAAGTAAGTCCCCCAAGAGCATGGTCTCTGGTCTCTGTTCTCTGATCTCAAGGCTGGAAGATGCAACAACAGGTCAGCTGGCAAGAATGTGGTTGGTGTGTATATGAGAAAGAAATATAGTATGTAAGAGAAATATGTTTGGGGAATAATGAGAATTATTGGATATTGTTGAAATATACAATTAGGAAACATTTCCTTCTTTTTTCTCAACGTTCACTGTTAAATCTCCTCATATTTCTACCTTTTTTATACTTATCAAGAAATTTCCCCTTCCTCCCAAGAAAATTGTTGTTGTTTAGTTATATTCAACTCTTCATGACTCTTTTTTTTTAGGTTTTCTTGGCAAAAATACTGGAGTGGTTTGCTATATCTTTCTCCAGCTCATTTTGTGAGGAAACTGAGGTAAACAGGGTTAAACAACTTGCCCAGGGTCACACAGCTAGTGTCTTAGGCTGGAACTGAATTAATGAAGATGAGTCTTCCTGACTTCAAGCTCAGCACTCTATCCATTGTGCTACCTAACTTCTTCTACATAGAAAATTAGCTGTCAGTAATCACTAGTATACATCTTTGTTTTTCATGTTGTTCATCTATTTTGGAACTTAGAATCATTTTGGAAGATTAACAACATTCACTGGTCCCAGACTAAAAAACTATGAAATGTGTCTCAATTATAGAGAAAGGATTTTTTAAAAAAAGTTTTTAGAAATAAGTATTACTAATATCGTATAGAAAAACAGAACAAAATGTTCCCCCCAAAAGTCCCTGTCATACTTTCTCCACAAGTACATAAAGGTCTAGTAGAAAATGGGTTCAAGCTTATAGCACAAATGGGGAAAAGAAAGAAACATAGCTCCCTGAAGTCATTTTCCTGGATCTAGAAATTCAGGGGAAAAAAAATGAAATATAGTCACTTTCTTTTAGTTTAATTAGTAATAATCATTTAGTTTAGTTAATAATTAATTGGTTAACAATTTAGTTAGATAATAATTACTTTAAATGATTTAGTTAATAGTTGTAGTTTAATTAAGAAGTCTTTTTTTATGTCAGAACATAGCATAAAGTCAGCATAGCAAATATATACCAAAAGACCTGGGTTGGAGTCCTGCCTCTAACAGTAGGAACTGTGTGGCTCTGGGCAAATCTCCTACTCTGTTGTTGCTAGCCATTTTGTTAAGTGCCAGAAATATAAATATAGTCCAAAAGAAAGACATTTCTTGCCCTCAAAGAGCTTACATTCTTGATGACACATAAAGGAGGGAATGAATGTATGTGGTATGAGCATTATTGTAGAGAAAGTCCTGGAAGTGAATCTGAAGTATAGCTGGAGAGGAATGTGTCTTCCTTAGAGGTTCTGGGAGGAACCAGCCAGTGGGGAGAGGGAGAAAAGTACCTCCAATGTGTAAAATCCAAGGATGTTGTAAGGTTCCAGGTTGGAGAGGTTTATGAGGAATTGTAGAGAAAGCCTAAGAGGAAAATCAGGGGTGCAAACTGGAGAGGTTTCCCCCAGGAACTCTTTAAAACTACAATGGCCAATTTTTATTCAGAGTTCTCTATATTTTTTTCAAAGCCCTTAGCACAAAAAATGTTATGCAACCTTTCTCTCTCCCTGCTCCATCCCATTAAATCAAAATAAACCATATTACTCAGACTTCTGACTATGGATGAATGACTGATAGGTAACCAAAGCTCCTTTTAGAAATTTACTAAAAAAGGAATATAAAGCACTTGTTTAACATTACATTTTCCACAAATTATCTACTCTAGTCAGTCAGTAACTAAAAAAATTTTGAGGAAACAGTGATTCCTAGAATAACAGTCAAAATGCAAAGAAGAAAATATTTCTGATAATCATTTTCATCCAAAAGTCCCAAGTATCTGGCAACACAATTACAATATTTCCTTAATCAAAATTTCTATATACTATCTTCAATACCTTTTCCTCACTTGTTTCATAGCTATTCTTCTCCTCCTCCTTTCCTTTCCAGTTAGCTAATTGGTGGATAATTAAGAGAAAAATGCTTGATCGATTTATGAGTTGCCATGACAACCTTGCTCTGCAGCTATTTTTTGACTCTAAACCATAAATGATGCTTTAAAAAAACCCACCAAGAACCAACTACCATTTCCATATTTATTTGACAGTGTTAACCATTTTACTGCCAGTCTATTGACAAATTTAATAATATAATAAGTAAAAAAGCATATTTCATTTGGAGCTCAACTGAAATCCGTTTTGCATTTACTTTAAATCTTTTATGGATTAAAAAAAGTTCTGAGATAAAACCTCTTAGTAAAATTGGAGATTGTAATAGTGAATCTTATATTCAGGTTTTTACCGTATCCATCAATCATTCATTAACTTTTGCAATGATTATTTTAGTTTTTACAAATATTTGTGCATTTTGGATTTACATTTTGAGAAGAATTTTATTCATGGAATCTGATCCAGAATCACTATATTTATATACTAACACATAATGGTATCAAGAGTATCTCTCTTTAGTTCTATAGGCATAATAAATGGAGTTTCCAGCTTACAAACAGAATCATTGAATTTAATACTTGGAAAGTAATTTAGGCTTCAACTATTCCATTTTTAGGTGATAAAACTGAGAAGATAAGAGAAATCAGAGAGCAAATTAGTTAAATAGCTAAGTCTAAGTTGACTATTAGCACTATTTTTATTTAGCTACTCCATGCTCCAGTTCTTTTAAAAAATCTGGTATGTCTTTGTTTTCTTGTACTAAATAAAACTCGTGCTATGCCTCAACTATTCCTTCCTTCACTTTTGTACAAAAGCTATCTACATCAGCCTAGAGATATATGGAACTTATGTGTTCAACTGAAAGCATTGCTTTTGTCCTCATCTCGATAACATTAATGACAACTTCTGCCTCTGATATTTTGAATTTAGGTTTATTGACCTTTCTGAGAGGAACTCAGACAGATGGAAAGAGATGAATTTCTCTTCATTTCTACATGAACAAGGCAAAATAACAGTTGATGTGAATATTGAGAAAATTCTTAATATAATTTTACTTTAAAAAAAGAAACTCTGCCTGTTATGACAAGTGATCCCGCCTGTTAGGTTTCCAAAAGGACGTTCAAGTGTGAGATTGTTGAATAACAGATGACTTTTTTTAGCCAACTTGTCAAAAAATTTTTAAAATAATTTAGCAGCCAAATATTTTTCCAATCTGAAAAGCCCCAAATAATCCAACATGGAAGCTGGGGGGTCCTTAATATTTACTATAAAGGCATTTCCTATTAATGTCATTAAGTGATTCTGCAAAACCATGATACCAGGTGAAACAATACTATAGAGAACACTATTTCCATGAGAATCAAATCATATTGTGAGATCACAATCCTGGTTAGTAAAAAAAGTCTGCCATAAAAGCCATGGGTCATATTTAGAAAATACTTTAAAATTCACAAAGTGCTTTTCTCAAAAAGTATTTATCACCTCCATTTTTTAGATGAGGAAACAATTTCAGAGAATAGATTGGGGTGGTAGAAAGGATTTAGAGTTTGAGGTTTGGTTCAGATTTGAATCTCAGTTCTACCGTTTATTACCTTCATGACCTTGGGCAACTTGTCTGGGTCTCAGCTATCTTCCCTGTTACAGCAGTGGATTGAACTAGATCTCTAAGGTCCTGTCTATGTCAATGTTAATGATCTTATGACTTGCCTTCTGTCGTGAAGCTACTAAGAGTTAGAATGGATAGTCATTGACTCTTGAAGTTCAAGAGTCATTGCTTCTTCTAGTGCCTTCCCATTCACTTCCATTAATGGGGCAGATTTGGGGAATTGAGGAAGGGCAGGGGGAACATGTAGGTATAGGCAGATACTACTAGGTACTGCTTCAGTCTTCATGGCAAAGATAATGTAGTGATTTTCTTTCTTTTTTTTAAAACCCTTATCTTCTGTCTTAGAATCAATTCTGTGTATTGGTTCCAAGGCAGAAGAGTGGTAAGGGCTAGGTAATGGGAGTTAAGTGACTTGCCAAGGGTCACTCAGCTGGGAAATGTCTGAGGCCAGATTTGAACTGGGGACCTCCCATCTCTAGGCCTGACACTCAGTCCAATCCACAGAACCACCTAGTTGTCCCCACCATTTCCTTCTCTAGATCATTTTACAGATGAGGAAACTGAGGCAAACAGAGTTAAGTCAATCACAAATGTCAGAGCCTGGATATGAATTCAAATCTTCCTGCCTCCAGGCTGAATGCTCTATCTACTGAACCACCTTGCTACCCTGACGTAGATGATGCTCTAACAAAAGGGACCAAGGAACATAGACAGGTAGGATGAAAATCAAGAGACGACACTGTCACAAAAACTCAGAGAAAGGAGGGTGTCCAGGAGAGAATGGTAAAAACATATTGATCATTCCTTTGACTTCTATGGCATTTATATGATATTGGCACTTAGCTAACTGAGGCTTATTATAGTTTGTAATTATTTCTTGTACATTATAATGTTTTATCACTTCAACCTCATGATAAACTTCTTAAAAGCCAAGACTACACTTTTTATTTCTTCCTTATAACCCATAGTGCTTGAGATAATCCTCTGATAGTAGATGCTATGTTGAATATAGACTTTATTGCTATCAATGGAACAGATTTTTAAAAATTTACCTTGAAAAGACTCATTGCTCAAATAAATAGTGCTAAGTACCTTATGAATAGATAGGCAAATCTTTGAAAGCATATTAATCTGATGGAAACAAAATACCTTCTTCTTACAGAATATGAGATAAATGTGATCCAAACTTAACAGTTGAAGGAGTAAAACCAGTCGTGTCTTGCTTAACCCTGCCCTCTGCTGTTGTAAATAAACAAAAGAATTTCCTTTGTCAAATTAGGAATTTTATAGCTAAACTTCTCTTGATTCCACGGTCAGAACAATCATCCAGGCAAGTCAAGAGCATTCAACAGCTTAAGATAAATAAATGGGAAAAGTCTTCATCAAAATAATCATTTCTGTAGTCATGACTTTCGAGTTCACATCTGTCTTATTTGAAAATCAAGCACACCTCTCTATTTCTGAATGTTGTAAAAAGCTCAATTAGACCAGTTCTCTTTACCTGGTTTGCTGTATGATCTAATCAAAAAGTTCAGATTCTGGGGAACTCCTGGGGGTTATCTTGGTGGGGAAGTTGATATTCATAAAGAAAGGAGGATTCTTAAAGTGTTCATCAGCAAAGAACATTCTACATGAGTACCTCTCTTTTCCTGTTTCTCGAAAACTTTCAAAGCAACAGCCTCCTCCTTTGTTTTTGCATTTAAATCACCCATGCTTGGCAGCATGTGGTGCTCTTGGCAGGGCATAAATGAGCCCTCGCAGTTGGCTCTGGACTTCCTCAGTTTTGTCATCTGTGGTTGTCAGCACATAGATGGAAATGAAGGCCCCTTTGAGGTGGGTTGAAATAAACCTGGCATTGACTGGCCTCTGTCCCAGTAGGGGTGAAAATGCATCCTAGTGCTGAATAAAATTTCACTTCTCCATCAACCTTTCTTTTTCCCCCTTCTCAACTCTATACACTCATTGTTTATATCCTGGGCATTCTTGGACCCATCCCAGAACCATTTTCCTAAGTGCCACTCCATATTATCTTTTCCTTGGAGTTTTCTCTCTTCCTACACCTACCATCAGTGCTTAGAGCATCGTGCAGAGACTGTAGCCTGTTTAAAATTGTGAAAATTTAGCAGATGAAAACTTGGAATAAATCCTTAAAGTGTGAAATAGGCAAAGTAGGTTACTTTACTATTTTGCCTTTGTGAAATCTTCTTACCATCTTACAACTTTGCTCATCTCAATTTAGGTATCTGTGATCCTAGCTGCTTCCCAGATTACCCTTCCCATTTGCTACCCACCCTCTAAATCCCCTTATAACTCTGAAGATTTATTGATAACATTAATCAAATTAATATGCCACTTTTGGCCAGGCATATAGGGAATTGTTGAATTCACATCAAAAGAATGGCTTTTTAAATAAATATCCCTCTTAGGAGCATTTGGATTTTTAAAAGAAGATGAAGTCCTAAACCCCCAAAATAAATGTTTAATGTTAGAATTTCAAACATTATTACCATGCCTGTTAGAAATGGCAATATGTAGGGGCAAGAAGACCTTCTTGGTACTCCTCAAATCATTCTCTAAATATTTAAATACTATATAATTGACCAATGGGTAAAACCAACCTTATCTGTACATGTTTCAAAAGCTTCTAGCCTTCAGATTAATTTCTGTGCCCTTGCCTATTATATGTATTCAAATCCCCTGAATATAACCCTGGCTCCAATCAGAGATAAAATATGTCCATGACTACCTTCTGTAGTCATGTAATTATATGGTGTAGCTTCAGATAATTATAACAATAGCTAACATATAAAACTTTACACATATCATCTCATTTGATCCTCACAACAGTCCCATGAAGTAGATGTTATTGTCCACATTTTACAGAGAAAGAAACTGATAACACAGAGAAATTAGATGACTTACCCAAGGTCACAGAGTTAATATGTATCCAAGGGAGGCTTCAAACTCAATTATTTTTCCTGATTCTAAGTTTAGCATTTTTAGCCCCTGCACCATGAAAATCTTTTTTTGTTGTCATTGAGAGATATTGTTTATTATTTTTGGGGGGGTTATACATATATATTATTACTTGAACCCATTTACATATTATTCATTTTTGTAAAAGAGCATTCCTTTAAAACCAAAACTCTAAATCACATGTCCATATAAACAAGTGATAAATCACATGTTTTCTTCTGAGTTTCTGCTCACACAGTTCTTTCTCTGGATATGGATAGTATACTTTCTCTTAAATTCTTCTGCATTGCCCTGGATCATTGCATTGCTTTTAGTAGCAAAGTCAATCACATTTGATCATCCCACAATGTTACAGTCTTTGTATACAATGTTCTCCTGGTTCTGCTTATTTTACTGTGCATCAGTTCATGGAGGTCTTTCCAGTTTCTATGGAAATCCATCAATTCATCATTCTTTATAGCACAGTCCATCACCATCATATATCACAATTTGTTCAGCCATTCCCCAATAGAGGGTCATCCCCTCATTTTCAAATTTTTTGATACCATAAAGATCACAGCTATAAATATTTTTGTACAAATAGGTCCTTGCCCCGTTTTTTAAAAATCTTTTTGGGATATAAACCCAGTAGTGGTATTGTTGGGTCAAAGGGTAGGCATTCTTTTAGAGTCCTTTGGGCATGATTCCAAATTGCTCTCCAGAATAGTCAGATTGATTCACAACTCCACCAGTCATGCATTAGTGTCCCAACTTTGCCACATCCCCTCCAACATTTATTATTTCCCTTTCTTTTCATATTGAACATTCTGCTAGGTTAGCACCATGAAAATCTTAATAATATTCTAATTCTTTGTGGAAAGTTTCCACTTGTGAAACTTTTGTGGAATTCTTTGTGGAACAATTCCACAATATTTATTTGTATCTAGTGTTTAGGCAGAAATTAGCTCATCTTTACCTTGAGAGCCAATGAACTGAAAACATTTGGTTTTCTAAAAGCCTGGGAAAACTGACCCATTGCCCAATGAAGTTTATATATAACTGATGCCAGAAGGGCTACTTATGTTCATGGGCTAGCAGGTGGTATGTCAAGGCTTTAGCAAAATATCTTTTTAAAGTGTTCAACTATTTAGAGGATGTGTCATACCTCAATCTGGAGTTGAAGTGGCTTATAAAAAAAAAACATCAAAATGAATTTTTTTACCTCCTATAATTTTAAAATCTCATTTCTTCTAAGTTCTGTCCATTATGTAGTCTCACCTGCTTCCTCTTACACAGTGTAATGGAGTGGTATTCATATGTGCTGGTGAGCATCACTGGATTATGGGTTATATTCTATTCATGGCTAAATTGTACAGTTCATGGTCTTAGAAAATGATCATTTTTGCATAATGATATTTTTTTGTTTTAAAGGGAACCAAATTCTCTGCCCTCAATACTTCCAAGGCCTTATTCTCCAGTTCCATCACCTCCACAGTCACAAAAGGATAATATTAGGTAAGCCATGATATTGCAAAATTCTTTGGATGAAGAGAATAGGATAAGTAAAGCAAATGCTACTGAGTTAATATAAAATGCATGAAAGTGCTTAAAAGATTTTTGGCTTCACAGAAACTTCTATAGGGAAATATTTATTTTCTATAGGCAAATATATTTTCTACTGGCAAATATTTATAATTTTAGCACTCAGGTTGCTTTTCTGAAATTCCTCTGTGTTTATGCATCTGTTCTTGCCTTCTAATACTGATGGCTTTAATACTGAGACATTAAAATGGAGAGCTGTCCTCAGAGTCATGAAGTCTTATACTCAAGTCCTGCCTCTGGCCATATACTGGCTATATGACCCTAAGCAAGGTACTTAACCTCTCAATATTCCAGAAAACTCTTTAAGACTATAAGTTTGCAAAAATATTTCTGTCCTATACTGGTAAAGGAAATGACCTAATTAGGAATTGTCTTTAATAATGAAATCATAGATTCAGATCTGTATCCCTCCAAAAATAATCAGAAAAAAGTTTTAGTAAAATTTCTTGTGAAAATTTGAGCTTATATTTTATCCTGGTTGATTTTACATTTTTATTTTAAATTAATTTTAAATTTAAAACTCAAAGTTTTAATTTAGCTAATTTAATAAAAAATAATTGTATTTTCTCAAAGAAGTATTTCTTTGACTTTGTATTATAGCTCCTATCCTCATTAATTTTATACTTCTCTATGGCTAAATTCTTGAGAAACCCTCCTGTCTACTAGATTGGGAGCTCCCTGAGTAGCAGTATGTCTTTTGCTTCTTTTTGAATTCCCACCACTTAGCACAGGACCTAGAATATAGTAGGCACTTTCTTATATTTATTGGTTGATTCTGTTCAGTTATTTCAGTTGTGTCCTACTCTTCCTGACCCCATTGGAGTTTTCTTGGCAAAGTTACTAGAGTGACTTGCCATTTCCTTCTCCAGCTCATTTTACAGATGAGCAAAGTGAAGCAAACAGGGTTAAGTAACTTGCCCAGAGTCATCCAACTAGTAAATCTGAAGCTGGATTTGAATTCATGAAGATGAGTCTTACTGACTCTAGGGCCTGTACTTACTGTGCCATGTAGCTTCTCTTGATGGATTAAATGATTATTTTAACTAAGCAAATAAATGTAAATATAGAAGCTTCATGAGTAATAAAGATAGAGGGGGGCTTTGGAGTAAGCAAGGCATTAAGGGTTTAAGTCTGACAAGTTGTGTGACCTTAGATAAGTCTCTAAGACTAAATTGCAGAGAAGATGGCGATTCCATCAGTGGAGGAAGTTTTCTCATTTGGGGCTTCCCTATGTAATATTAATAGTAGTAACTAACATTTATATAACACCTCCTACTTGCCAGACACTATGCCAGTGCTTTGTAATTATCTTATTTGATTCTCACAACCCTGAGAGAGGTGCTATTGTTATTCTCATTTTACTGATGAGGAAACTGAGTAAAATAGAAGTCAAGTGACTTGTTCAAGGTCACACAGCTAGCAAGTGTTTGAGACTGGATTTGAACTCAAGTCTTCCTGACCCAAGACATCACTTTATCCCCTGTCCCTCTCCTAGCTGCTTCAGTGCACGTCACTGATATCATCAGGCCATTCTCATTCTTTCCTGGATGTCAAAAGAAAAAAGAAAAGGGAAGGGATTAAAAAAAATCCCAAATAACTGAAGGCCATTACATGTTTGGTGAAATTCTTAATATCTTTAAATTGTTAGTTTGATGCATTTGGTTAACTTATTTTGTTGTTAGTGTTTTGGGTACATGCATCAGGTATTTTCACACCCCAATTACTTCTGTAATTACTGTGACATTGAAGAACTTAAGTGTTTTGCCAAACTGAGAACAGTGGATGTGCTCCATTGTCTGCTTATGATTCCTTTGTACTTAATTTTTTGAGGTTGATTTGCTTTGACAGTATGGGAAGCACAATTATAGCGCTTAGTCTCCCAAAGAAGGAGGGAAACTTCTGCTAGAAAGTGCTGATAGAGCAAGAGGGTTAGAATGATTTAGGATGTTTTGAGTTTTCATTCACAGTATATCAACTTTCAAATGTTGGTCCAATTTTTTATATTTTATAGCTTTATACATTATCTTACAGTTTATAATCAATGTATAATGACTATACAGAAATTTGAGAAATTTCCTCTTTGCTGAATTTTTATTTTATTTTTTTTATAAACCCTTAACTTCTGTGTATTGGCTCCTAGGTGGAAGATTGGTTAAGGGTGGGCAATGGGGGTCAAGTGACTTCCTCAGGGTCACCCAGCTGGGAAGGTCTGAGGCCGGATTTGAACCTAGGACCTTCTGTCTCTAGGCCTGGCTCTCAATCCACTGAGCTACCCTGCTGCCCCCTGAATTTTTATAAGAAAGAAAAAATATTAACTTTTGATACCAGATAAGAATCAGAGTTTGCATTTAAAATATGGTAGCATCAGATACAAATTTTAAAGGTGAAAATAAAGTTAATTAGATCAGTTTTTTTGGCTAATTATTTTTGGTTATCTTACTATTTAATAACTAAACCTTATTTTATTAGAAACTATATTTTTCAGTAGGCTAAAATAGCCATGCTGGGTTAGAACAATAAAATCTCTTAGTGGGGTCTCTAAATGCTCATTTAAGGTCACTGTGAGTAGTGGACATCGGATTCAAATTCAGCACTCTTGTTTTGAGCTTGATAGGGATACCATGCTAACTACTAAATACTACAGAGCTGCATTCAAACTAGACTTTGATGTCTAGTGAAAGCATCCACTAATTTAACACCAGAGCATATTCTGTTATCTGCTCTGCTGCCCTAGAAACCCTGCTTATTGGTCGGGCATCCTGGGAATTTGCCCAGTCTGTTTTGTAGGGGGATAATCTACCATATCCATGAACCAGTGAATTTGTTTTCATATGGAAGGAACTATATTTCATATGACTCATTCTAAGTTCACTGACTACTTTAAGATATCCATTCCTTCACCAGTGGCCTTAAAATGAAATTAGAGCAACTTGCACATTTGAAACTCTGCTTTAATCACAGCAAGATAATTTAAATGAAAGAGCATGTTTCCTTTGTAATTCAGAGATACTCTCTTGAGTAAAAATAATAGTTGAAGATGATTTCTTCAGGGAGACACATTGAAAAAGACCAAAGATAATCTTTGATCATAAAGTGTTAAGAGAATCCAGAAATCTACGTTTTAACTTTGCCAATTCCCATTTCATGCTTAATTTAGTGACTGTACTTGAAATACAAACCCATTTTGACTAAAGCAAAACTTTTCTCAGTGATTTTCTAAGCTCAGCTCAGAAGCTCAGAACTTCTCTTCTTTTTCTTTATTTTTAATTTTCTTTTTGTTATCATACAAAACATACTTCCATATTGGACATTGTTGTAAGAGCAAAATCATACATAACCCAAACCTCCAAATAAAACCATAAATACACTGATGTGAAAGATGACTCCAACAGTTCTTTCTCTGGAGATAGATAGCATTCCCCATCATAAGTCGTTCAGGATTGTTCCAGATCATTGCATTGCTGAGAGTAGCCAAGTTTTCACAGATAATAATCATACAATATTGCTGTTGTTGTGTACAGTGTTCCTCTAGTTCTGTTTATTTCATTCTGCATCTGTTCATGCAGATCTTTCCAGCTTTTTTTTTCTGAAATCATCTTGCTTATTATTTCTTATAGCACAATAGTATTCCATCACCAATGTGTTCCACAATTTGATCAGTAATTCCCTAATTGATGAACATTCCCTCAATTTCTAATTCTTTGCTACTACAAAAAGAGCTTCTATAAATATTTTTGTACAAGTAGGTCTTTTCCACTTTTTTATTATCTCTTTGGGATATAGACCCAGTAGTGGTATTACCTGTTACAGGATCAAAGGGTATGTACAGTTTTATAGCCCTGTGGGCTTGTTCAGAATTGCCCTCCAGAAATGGTTGGATCAAGAATTTCTCTTCAAAAAGGAAAAAAAGTTATTTTTAGAATTATCATTCACAAACAAGATTTCTTCATCTGCCAAAAAGAGCATGTGATTATACTTTTGGATGGAGATTGAAAATATATTTTATGTATGTTAAGAGCAAAATTGACATGAATTCAACTATTTGCTCAATAACAAATACTAAAGATATTGGAAGCAATCTTCTAAATTCTATAATGGTATTTTAAGCCTTTAATATCACAAAGAGTAGAAAGGATGCACTCTATCTTAGAGCTATGGTGTTAAGTGAAATATAATTATACTTTCTTATTGTTGATGATATATATATTATTCTAAGTTTGACTTCATTAAATAATTGTGTGTTCCCTACATTTAGTGATGGTTATTTTAAAATAATTATTTCTAACTTTTTAAAAATAGGCAGATATGTCCTCCTAAACCAGGCATATCTTTGGAAGCCAACAGACCTGCTGAGAAAAAAACAAGGTAGGTCCTATATAAAACAACAATTTTAAAGAACAAATTTTTAAACATCCATTCTCCTTAAAAACAATTATTATCACCCCCTACCATGAAATAGATAATTATGGAATCATTTTTTATTACCATTGCCTCCTATCAATTGTTATGGCATCATTTTTCTTTACCATCATTCCCTACCAAAAGATAGTCACACCATCTTTTTTCTTTATCATTGCCTCTATACATTTTTCCCCTATCCCTGAAAGAACTAAGTTATAAATCTTTTAAATGTAATTATGAAACATTTCTTTTTATTATTCTGTCATTTGAATTAAATTAAAAATACAAACAAATATATTCATAAAAAGAAAACAATAGCCATGAAAGCCTGGATGAAAATGTTGCTTCAATTTATCTTGTCTTTTAAAGACAAATGAGTTATTTCAAAAATTTTGCCCAGGGCTTGCCCTGATTGAGTATATCATACTCTTCCCATTTCCCTCTTTATGATCACGATAAAGATCACAAACAATTCTGCATTTAGTAGAGAATCACATTTTGCATATACATTTTCCAAATGCAGTATGGAAATCCTATTTAGTAGATTAACAATAGCTGATATTAATGGAGTGATTTGATACTTCCAATGTGTTCTATATACATTTTATCATTTCAGCCTCACATAAACCTATGAGAGTCTTTCAGAGACATAGAGAGATACAGATACTTATACTCCCGATATAATGATCTATATTTTACAGAAGAGGGAACTGAGCTTCATAGAGGTTCTAAGTTTTGTGCTGAGGGGCACATAATTAGGATGTTTCAAAGGTAGATTTCCACCCAAGTCTTCCTGATTCTAAATCTGGCACCCTTTCCCCTACATTAGTATGCGTCAATGCCAATATTTTAATTGGGTTCTATAGTATTTACTGAATGACGATTGAATTTAGGTTCCTCTTTTTCCATCTGGAGGTCCAAAAAAGCAAATAGTACATGTGTTTACCTATGTAATTAAATGTTCCTTAGCTTCCATATAAAATCTTGGTTCTACAATTCTCTATTTACATGGACATGAAATCTGTTTTGATACCATGTTTTTTAAAGTATGTTTTGGGAATAGTGGTATTATTTCAGTGAGCACTAGATGGTAGTTCAAAAATCTAGATATAACTGCTACTATGGTGTGATACAAAATTTACAATTTGATATTTCAAATATTTCAAAAGAGCTATGACTTTATCAGTGATATTCCTTCAAATGGCACAAATTGTAATCCATCATGCATTACATATTCAAATGGATCTACAATCTCATCTATTTGGGAATTCATTGCTGTGGTGCAAAAATAGATGGTTTTATGAATTGCTGTGGCCCAAAATACCCCAATTGACTGAAAATATATATATGAGGTTAACAAAATTCAAGTCTTTTGGTAGGAACTCTAAATGCCCCTTATGGCTTCTCTCTACTTCAGATGAAGTCTTTCCTCCATGATTTCACTTATCAGAATTTTGCTTTGCCTGGCAGTGTTTTTAAGAAGCTAAAGGTCCTTGTTGGACCACCTAGAAGCACCAGGTCTTCTTTAGAAGTATAGAATTGATGTGATCATAAAATGTTAGGCTTAAAAGTAACCTTAGAGACAACCCAACTCCCTTGTCATACAGATTAGAGATCTAGAACCCTGAGAAATGTAGTCGTTTGCAATATAAGCACTTATTTTTTCTACTCAGCAGAATCATTCCTGAATAAAACCATTTTAACTTGTTTAAAACAAAGTAATCATTTTAGCTTAATCATACAGTGACTTACCTATCACTGATCTATTCTGATCTTACATTATTTAAAGAAGTCAAGATCTAGATGACATCATCAGAGTGGATGCTGATAAAAACGACAAAAGGTAAGATCCTTAGACCTCATTTTTTCCCCTTGCCTTGATATTTAATGAAAGCATATTTAACCTGTTACTTTAAGAGTTTCTATTATTATCAAAATCTCAATGCTTTTCAATGTAAAATTATTCTGAAGGAAACCTTTTCTCTCCCAATATGGATTCCATATCTGATAAAATCAGCATTTGACCTTAAATAGATATTAATTTTGCTTGTGTTACTTTCTTTAAACATTCTCCCTTTGTGACTTCAGATATTTCCATGACTTCAACAATTTTCTCTTTATTTATTTCTTTGAATGACAATCCTACAGCTTTATATCTTAGCAGAAACCTCCATCTCTAGACCTGACTTCAGCATGTTGTCTCTGAACCAAATTACAAGTAGAGTACAAGATTTGGAAACAAGATTGGTCACTAAAATGGAACTGAAATAAAATAAATTAAATGGTCAACTGAGACACAATATATGAATGGCTTATTCATGAGACTTGGGTGACTCCCAAAACCCACTTTATTAATGTAAACTGAAGTGTAAATAATTTTTAAAAGGTGAAAACCATTAAATTTTATTGCATTTCCACCCTCCCCCCCCCTGATAATTTTGTCTTAATAGAAGGGTTGTGGGTGGTCTCCAAGGAAACTAGTAAAAAGAAAAGCTAGAGTAAGAATTTTTTCTATGTTTACTCCCCTTCAGTCTACTGTCCAAACCTCTTATTGTCTCTTGTCTGGCCTGCTGCAATCCATTTTACATACCAGATTACTCTCCTTAACACAAAACTTTAATCAAGTCATTGTTCAGTTGTTTTAGTCATGTTTGACTCTTCATAACCTATTTAGGGGTTTTGTTGACAAAGATACTGGAGTGGTTGCCATTTTCTTCTTCAGCTCATAACAGGGTGACATGACTTGCCCAGGGTCACATAGCTGGTAAATGTCTGAGACTGTATTTGAACTCATAAAGATGAGTCTTCCTGATTCCAACCCTAGTGCTCTGTCCACTGTGTCACCTAGCTGTCCCAATCATGCCATTAACCTTCTTAGAATTCTCCTAAGGCTCCTGTTGTCTATGGGAATAAAAGTTTAGATTTGTTGGCCAAGTTTTCAAAAACCTCCTATCAGATAGGGTACTGGACTTGGAGTAAGGAAAGTTTGGATTCAAATCCTGTCTCAGACACTTATTAGCTGTGTGATCTGGGGCAGTCACCTAATTTCTCCATGTTTCAGTTTCCTTGTTTGTAAAAATGAGAGGACTGGTCTTTCTGGTCTCTAAGGCCATTTAGGCCTTAGGTATGGCTACTCTGCTATATGCTCTTTATTTATGTTTTTCTATTTCTTTATTCAGAGTACAATTATCATTATGCTTAATTAACCTTTCAGCATGATTCTATAATGTGTTTATGTAGAATATATATATATGAAGAAGGAAGGAAAAAAGGAAAAGAAAGAAAGGAAAATAAAGAAAGAAAGAAAGAAAGAAACTGAAAGAAAGAAAGGAAGAAAGAAAGGAAGGAAGGAAGGAAGAAAAAGAAGATGAAAGAAGGAAGGAGGAAGAAAGGAAAGAAGGAAGAAAGGAGGGAAGAGGAGGAAAGGAGGGAAGGAAGGAGGGAGGGAGGAATGAAGGAATAAAAGATCTTTGGCAATCTTGTCAGAATGTATCATAGCATAGTTCTAAAGGACAAGGAATAAGATTTATAGAGCTTCTATGTTTCATCTTTACCCAGCTGACACAGAAAGATTCAACAATTTAGAGGTTAGCTAGTAGAATTTAAAGTAAGGAAAAATAACAATGGAGTAGTGTGTTGAGGGAATGGATATCATTTGTCCTGAACAAGCATGCAGTGGCAATCAAATTGATGACAGGGACAGCAACTTTGGCTCTTCTTTTGTTTATTCTCTGTCATCAATCCCACCATTGAACAAATAATACACTTTAAAGGCTCCAATTCTGTGGCAGTTTCTAAATTACCATATTGTCAAAGGCATGAAAGGATCTTGCTTAGACTGCTTATACTATTGTGCCAGGCACCTTCTGAATGCAAGAACAATTGAGCAAACATAGAGGTGAAAGAGCTCAAGGGACCCCTAGATATCCCCTAGCCAAGGTCAACTAGAGGAAGCAACTATGATGAAATCTACTTCCTCCATTACAAAGTTACTTAATAAATAGATATTTTTTGTTAAGTAAATGATCACTTGGGATTAGGATGGATAAAGAGAAAATAAAATAAAAAATATGAGAGAAAACTTGGTTTGATAAAACTCTGGGGAATCAATTGTGAATCAAGGTTAGAGGATAATAAATGAGATAAGTGAGAGAAAGAGGTACAAAGAGCTAGAGAGGATGAGTGTTAATAAAATGTGGGAATAGGAAAAGAACAGGGGTTTATAGATTTTTAACCTAGTCTGGGCATCTAGTGAAAGGAGACTAGTTCAAAAGATTCTGAGTTTGGGATCCTGCAAAGAATAGAGCTATTCATTCCAGGTCTAGGAGAAAGCAGCTTCTGCCTTTATTCAAGATTTATCTTTAGGACAAAAAGGAATACACCTTCTTTTCAGCTGCACATGGTACATTTACAAAGATTGACCATGTAATAGGGCATAGAATCATGGCAAACAAATGCAAAAGAGCAGATATAATAAATGTAACCTTCTCAGATCATAATGCGATAAAAATAATAATCAGTAAGGGCACCTGGACAGGCAAGTCAAAAACCAATTGGAAATTAAACAATATGATTCTCCAAAACCAAATTGTCAAAGAAGAAATCATAGAAACAATCAACAATTTCATTGAAGAG
>NC_058132.1:555922449-555922764 GCF_016433145.1 Gracilinanus agilis | reverse complement strand
AAAGTAAAAGAACTATTGAATTAATAAATAAGACTAGAAGCTGGTATTTTGAAAAAACAGATAAAATAGACAAAGTACTAGTCAATCTAATAAGAAAAAGGAAAGAAGAAAACCAAATTGACAGTATTAGAGATGAAAAGGGAGACCTCACCTATAATGAAGGGGAAATTAAGGCAATCATTAAGAACTATTTCTCCCAATTATATGGCAACAAATATAACAATTTAGGAGATATGGATGAATATTTACAAAAATATAAATTGCCTAGATTAACAGCAGAAGAAATAGAATACCTAAATAATCCCATATCAGAAA
>NC_058132.1:555879697-555917492 GCF_016433145.1 Gracilinanus agilis | reverse complement strand
CTTCCTTCCTTCCTTCCTTCCTTCCTTCCTTCCTTCCTTCCTTCCTTCCTTCCTTCCTTCCTTCCTTCCTTCCTTCCTTCTTTCCTTCCTTCCTTCCTTCCTTCTTTCTTTTCTTCCTTCCTCCCTCTCTCATTGGAAGGAGGACTTTGGAAGCATAGTCTAGGAAAATAAGAAAGGGAAAGTAAAGAGAGTCATTGAAGCAATTTCCTTTTTAATGAAGAGATAAAAAAAGAAGGAAAGCTAGAAAGAAGTCCAGGCCAGCAGGACAGCTTTGAAAAGTACCTATTGAACTTATACCCTTAAATAGAAACCCAGATTTGCCTAAGACCTACAGTTCCATGAATAATTCTCCTTTTCTTTTCTGCTATGTCTATGGAAGTGACCATTTTGTTTACTATTTGTCAAGTTGCCAAACAATAACAATATTTTTTCCAAAAAGAACCCAAGTCTTTGAACCAGGTGCCTTTAAGATCAACTTGGTGTTTCCTGCCAGGAGTTGGCTTCATTTCTGATTAGACTTTGTCACCTTAAGTCAACTCTGTGAATTTCAATTGAATCTTCAGAAGCCAATGCCAATTCTAAGATTGGGGACAGTTATTTAGTCTCTTCAGGGCAGAATTTTCCAACTACCTTTAGAGACTTTTGTATTTTTGTAAAGGGTTAAGTATTAAGATACTTTCTCAACTAAAGAAACTAAAATATCAACTTTCTTTCTGCTTGTCTACCTTCATGGAAAATCCTGAGTAGGGATGAGTGAATATAAAATAACTATTCACTGCTATTATCTTATTTTGAAAACCTCTCATAGCCATTGAAAAAGAATTTAGACAAGAGAGTGAATTTCCATTGTAATTATATTTTCAAAGGGTCATCTGGAAAATCCAAAGCATTATATCCTTTGTTGGAATTTTCCCCTTATGGATTACAAATTGATCAAATAGTTCCTACAAAGTGAATTCACTATTAAATTAGTTTGTTGTTGGGTAGACTTCCACTGATGGCAGATCTCTTTTTTCCAAGAAGTCAAGACTTGGATGATCTCATCAAAATGAACAAAAACATGAATAGGTAAGATTTAAAAGAGCTTGTTCTATAAAATGGAAACCTTTGTGGGTTTTTTTTTTGTGATTCATGTGCCAGTGTAATGGGAAATGTAAGGGCTCTGAGAAAAGCAACCTACGAATCTTTGAATGAAAGCCATGTATGTGGAAATCGGAAAGAGCTATTCATTATGAATATCCAAAGCATATTTGGCTTTTATAAAATCAGAGATTATTAAATATAAATAGATTTTTTGTTCTGTTATTGTTTTGGTTCATTATCGCTAGATAACAAAATGTTTGTACGAAGAGACACATGGCTTTGTTCTATCCAAACTATGAAAAGTTGAAGGTAATGACTGAAAATATCTCTTTTCATTAACATATATGTCTGTCTTGATTTGGTGAAAGGGCATTATTGCCACCATACATCAGCCTCTGACAAAATATCACTTATTCCACTGAGCATCTTTTATTTTGTTTTTTAAATTTTGAAGTTCAATTGAGGCCTTTTGCTTTTTATGCCACAGCAATTGCTTATTATGTATTACACCTGTGTCATCATCACTTGAAACAAAAACAGTTAAGAAAAATTGACCAAAAACCCCAGCTGGGATAGCACATGTAACGTTCCATACCTATGGACTTACACCCAACTCTGACATTTATTCCTTACATGATTTCAGGCAAGTGATTTCACCTTTTCTTCATCTCTTAGATGAGGAATTGAGCCAGATGAAGTAAAAGACCTTCCAGCTCTAAATTTATAATCAGAGACCAATTAATTTCCTTTCTGAGAAGAGGGGAAATATGTCTTCTCATCTGCTCTCCAGTATTGAGTGGTTACTGAAATTAATCTGAATTCAGTTGCCTTTTTAGTGTTTTTAGTATTGTGTATTGTTAAAACCATTTTGTGTATTGTTTTCTGATTCTGCATCTCTTCCACTAAATGTTAAAATCTGATAAGAGGTGATAGTGAATAATTTAAGGTATTTTCAGTGTTAACTTACAACTGTTTAACAGGAACCTCTAAAATAACTTTGAGCTTACAGAATTAGTATGAATGAATAAAAAATGCAAAGCAAACTCATAATATGTTAATCAAAATGGGGTAAAAATTAAAAAAAAGTAAAATTAAAGCAAACAAACAAACAAAGCATTGTGCCAGGGATTAGCAATTAATTAGTAGATTTGGATTCAAGTCCCAGTTCTGCTACTAATTAGCTGTGGGATCTGGAGCAAGTAACAATCTCCCTGGGCTTCAGTCTGAAACTCAATACATTCAAGGATTGGAGTACCCTAGTCTTTGGGAATTGCCAGTCTTGCCCTTTATTAAAAACTGGTTTTAATCTCCAGTCGTTTGAATTTAATGCTATTGGCCTTGCTAAGTAAGAGATTATACTACCATTCATTTACAGCTGATTTGTGCTAATGTGTGTATTTATGTTTAAAGGAACCAAGGCTTGGATGGCATTTTCAGAACAAATGCAAAGACAGAACAAACTGATAAAAAGTAAGACTTGATTTATCTCTTAATTTGGATATATTATTGTCCAGACAGGTTATTTTAGTCCTTTAGTCTCTAATTAAAGGGGAATTATTTTTTCTAGCATAGAAATACTAAAATAGCATAGATTCAAAAGAATTATTTGAGTGCGATTTACATAGGAAATTATGTTTCTTTGAAGATCTTTCCCTCAGATTTCATATTATACTTTCTTCTTTAACCCTCTCATTTCACAATGTATATTACAGCTACCTAAACCAACATTTTATCTCTCTAGACTGCAAACTCCATGCAAATTAGGTATTTGTTACCTTTAATGAACACCAATGGGTCAATTTATAAACAAATGCAGTTAGGAGAGTGTTGGGCAGTTTTGTTGGGAGCACCCAACTGTTGGGAGTTCTATTAGGAGCAACCCTACTATTGATCATTCCTTTATCCTATATCCTATTCAATGAATTATTTATTCTTGTATTTGGACCTCTGTATCATTTTTTTGGTCATTACATTGCAACTGTCTTTTGTCTCTTTTTGTATCTCCAGTATTAAGCTGAAGTGCCTAGCACATAGTAGGTGCTTAACAAATGTTGATTGATAGATTGACTTTGTAATTAGTCTCCTCGTTCACATAGGTATCTTTTAATTTTCTCAACTATGTCTCCAAGCTCCTTAAGGCTAAAGAAAGAGAGGCAATGGGAAGAGTATTACATTTAGAGCCTAAAGACCTGGGTTCATATCCCAGGTCTTTTGTTTATTTATTACTCATGTAACCCTTATTATTTCATATCACTTGCCAGCCCCACCAGATCTTTGAATAAAATGGGCAGTAAAAGGTTATCACATAATCTGAAATAATTAATATTCTTAGATTGTTAACTGATGCGATGGAAAGTGACCAATAGAATCATTTTAATTAATTTTTTCATGTTTAAAGAAATCAAGAGCTTGATAATCTC
Organism: Gracilinanus agilis; assembly: GCF_016433145.1. Taxonomy (NCBI): domain Eukaryota; kingdom Metazoa; phylum Chordata; class Mammalia; order Didelphimorphia; family Didelphidae; genus Gracilinanus; species Gracilinanus agilis. Next base: position 555,913,989 of record NC_058132.1, on the reverse strand, counting down.
ATTAAAGTGAACCACAGAACTGACAAAAATGGCAAAGGGTAAGAATGGATGTGTTTTCTACTCATTTGTTCATAACACCTTTTCTATTGACTATTTACTTGCACTTTTACTAGTCACTAAACACAGGATAATTTTACTGTCATCATTGTTGCTACTATAACTATCCTTTAAAAACTTCCTCTTAAGTGCTAATTTATGGCCATTAAAATTCTGTTTGTGTTCAAATTGAGCACAACAGACATAGCTTATCTCCATCTCTAGGAATTCAAGAACTTAATAAGGATGGAGATAATGATAAAACAACAACACAAAACCCACACAAATGAATAAGAACATTTGTGCAAGCTTTAAAAACATTTATCACAATTATACTAAATGAAGGTACAAATAACGTTAAAGATAAATTTTGTCTAGTAGAGAGTAAATAGATTGTCAAGGGAATTTCATTTTCAGATGGGATAGGGTCAGTTGAAAATCAACCTCTCTTCTAATTATAGTTCAGCAACGTTTATGGGAGGGGTCAGGTTTTAAGAGTTTGAATGAGGTAAGGGCAAGTATTTGGTGAGTTGCAAGAGGAAGAAGATTACAGGGATATGGTAAGAATAGAACAGGTATGTGAAAAAAGAGATACATAAGTTATGGCTTAATAGACTTGGTAATAGGGAGAGATGAGGAAAGTGAGGCAGTCTGGAATGACATGATATTTAGTAGAACTTAAATCAGAAATTAGTTACTTAAGATAAACTCCTCTGTGGCAATGAAAGATATTATAAAATCAGAAGAATAAAATATGAAATGGACAAAGTTACAAGAAAGAACTAATAGAAAATTGAATGCATTATCATTCATTAGTAAAATTCCCATTATATAGTTAATGCCAAAAAATGTTTGTTGAATGAATGAAATCACTTTTGTTTTTTATATTTAAAGAAACGAAAATCTTGATGATATAATTAAAGGGAAACCCAGGACTGATGAAAATGGCAAAGGGTAAGAATTAGTCAATGATGGGATTTAATGGAATTATTTTTTATTTTTATTTTTTTAAACCCTTATCTTTTGTCTTACAGTCAATACTGTGTATTAGTTCTAAAGCAGAAGAGTGGTAAGGGCTAGGCAATGATTGCCCAGGGGCATACAGCTAGGAAGTGTCTGAGGCCAAATTTGAACCCAAGACTTTCTATCTCTATGCCTGGCTATCTATCTACTGAGCCACCTAGCTGCCCGCTAGTGAGATTATCTTTTGTATTGAGTATTTCTTTAAATATTAAGCATATGAAGATTCTGTCATTTGGCATAAAAATTTACATGCTTATGTAATGGAGAAATATGAAGCTTTTCCCCTTATAATGAACATAAAAACTTCAGTTTCTACTTAGCCACTTAATATAGCTATACTTAAACTATTGGCAAGAAATACCTTTTTCTGAATTATTGAAAACTTTGTTATAAAATCATAAATCTTTTCATATACCATCACTGATTTGACTTATTTTCATACTTAAAGAAACCAAGACCTTGACAAACTCATCAGTGTGACGATCCCTAAGGACAAAGATGACAAAGGGTAAGGCTTGCTGGGAAATTCCTTTCTAAATTGATTCATTTGAATTGATGGATATTAGTTGTTGAAGGAGGTTTTCAGCACAGCGTACTTAGGCTGAAGCCTGTTGCTAGTTCTACATAGTGAACAGCAAAGACAATTCAATGAATTGTCTTTCAAAGGATGATAAATTTTTTGGTTTGGAGAGCACTCAAAGGCATTACCTGATAACTTTCTGGTAACCAGAAATACATTGCAAAAAATCTTAGGGGAGGCAATTGGGGATGGGGAGAATAGTGAGAAAATTAAAGCTGGAGGAAGACAGAAACTTCTGGACAGGACACTGAATCAGGGATCAGTCATGGAAGCCCTGAGCTATGGAGGTTCCTTCAGGGCAAGATCAAGTATGGGATCACCTAGCGTATAGATCCCATTATCTATAGTAATGATAAGTAAGCATGTCATCTGGTAGGTTCCTACTTGTACAAATTAACCTTCCTAATCTGGTGCTAAATTCAGTAGTTTCTACCAGCTAAAGGAGTACAAGTGCTTCCAGCATCCTCTAAATCTCAACACTCCAAATGACTTCTGCCTAATTGTAACTGAAAACATCTGATCACTTAATGGATCAAGAGGCTATCCTGAACTACTACTGACAAAAGAAAAGTGATATAATAACAATACTGACTTTTTTCTTGATCTCTTTAAAGAAAACAAGGGCTTGACCATCTAATTAAAGTGAATCACACAGCAGACCAAAATGGAAAAAAGTAAGACGTCTAATTTGTTGGAATTATTTCCTATGTCAACTTCTATACTTTCTTCACTTCATATCATCTTTTTGGGTCTGGGTTTCTTCAACTGAAAAACTAGCTAACTCACAGAGTTGTAATGAGGAAAATGTTTAAATCTAAAAGCACTATATCAATAAACTTTTATTGAGTACCTACTGTGTGCTGGGCACTGTGCTAAACACTGGGGTTACAAGAGGAAGGAAGATTGTACCTGCATCAAGGAGCTCAAAATCTAACCAGAGAGACAAGAAGCAAACAAATATTTATGGATAAGCTGTTTGGGGATAATTAGGAAACAACTAATAGAGAAATAGCATTAGAATTAAGAGGGGTTGGGGAAAGGTTCCTGTAGAAGATAGGATTTTAGTTGGAGCTTGAAAGAAGTCAGGGAAGCCAGTAGACAGAAATGAGGAGGGACAACACTTTAGATGTGGGGGACACTTGAAAAAAAAATGCCCAGAACTGAGAGATGGAGCGTCTTAATCATAGCAAGGAAGCTGGTGTCATGAGATCAGAGAGTGCCTGGTAAGGAAGAAGATCTAAGAAGATTAGAAAAGTAGGAGGGGGAAAAGTAGTTTATGTAGAGTTATCACTTTTATTATTTAAAGAGGAACTTTGGGGGAAGGGGAATCAGCTTCAGAGACATGAAGATTTGGGTTCAAGTCCTACCACAAATGAAATGTGGGACTTTAGGTTAATTATTTAACCCTAGAGGATCCCAGGCAAGTTTTTAAGACTCAACATAATTGCAGATAAAATGTTGCAAATAAGGTACTAACTTACACTGCTAGAGAAACTTTACTAAACAAGGAATTCTCAATATTACTGTTTTTCTTAGCTATGATTATGCTTTCTTCTATTATATATAGTTAAATAGGCATGACAGGTATTGTACACTTAATGTACATTATTAAATAAAGTTACGTAACAACAATTTAAGCAGATTAGAGGTGCAGCAGATAGAGTGCTTGGCCAGGAGTCAGGAAGATGTAACTTTAAAACTGGCCTCAGTCACTTAATAGTTGTGTGATCTTGAACAAGTCATCTAGTCTGTTTGCCTCCATTTCCTCATCTGTAAAATGGGGATGACAATAAGCCTACCTACCCCAGGGTTGTTGTGAAGATCAAATGAGATAATATTTGTTAAGTACTTAACACAGTGCCTGGCACGTAGTAAGTGCTATATAAATGTAATTATTGTTATTGATCAGCTTGGTGGTGAGGTAGATAGAGTGCCAGGCCTAGGGTCCAAAAGACCTGAGTTCAAATCTAGAAACATACACTTATAGCTATGTGACCTTGGGCAAGTCACTTAACCTATTTGCCTCAGTTCCTCGTCTGTAATATGAGCTGGAGAAGATCATGGCAAATCACTCCAGTGTCTGCCCAGAAAACCTCAAATGTGATCATGAAGAGTGAAACGAAACTGAAACCACCCAACACCAACAAATTATTATTATTATTGCTATGATTTAAAGATGGTATAGAAGATATGATTCTTAAAATTTTAAAAAATATTTTATGCTTAATAAAGATCTAAGACCTTAGTAGTTTCATTAGGATGAATTCACTAGACAGTAATAATGATGAAAAGTGAGTCTTGAAATTTTTATTTTTAAAATGGATATTGCTAAGTGTTAGTTTTAGACTGAGACCTATGTCAAATAAAGACTTTAACTTGACATCTTTATCAACAAAGATAGATTAGCATCATCAAGCCAAAAGCCTTTACTGATTATTTTGGTCCTAGGAGCATCTAGGATCACCTTAGGGGTTGGATGGATATTTAGAGTTAATGTTGATCTAAAAGATAACTGTATGTCACATTACCACCTTTTTTTTTTTCAATATATATTCAAGAAGCCAAGACTTGGACAGTATTATCAAAGTGAATCCCAGGACAGATAAAAATGGCAAAGGGTAAGATCTATTGAGATTTACCTCAACCCAGGGTAATTTCTCCTATATTTATACTGCCAGAATTTATCTTTTAATGGACTTTGGATTTCCGTATCATATTCCTTTTATTCTCACTTTAATTTCTATAGTACCCGATGGTCAGTTTATGCACACCAAGCTCTTTGTTATAGAATCATCAACTCTCATAGACTCAGTTATCTCTAAGAAGATTTATATATCCAGTTCTAACCTCTCTCCTGAACTCTAGTCTTTCATCACAAATGCCTTTGGGCATCTCTAACTTGATGTTCTAAAGCAGGAGGCCGCAATGTATGGCTCTTTCTGCAGGAGCCATAAAGTCAATTTTTTTTTCAGGTGCTGTTACAGGAGCGCACACTGTTACAGGAGCGCGCACTGTGAGCACTGTACGGCTCTCACGAAATTACATTTTAAAAAATGTGGCGTTTATGGCTCTCATGGCCAAAAGGGTTGCCGACCCCTGTTCTAAAGGTATATCTAACTCAAAATGTTCAATATAGAGCTCATTATCTTTCTCTCTCAAAACTTCCCTTTTCTCAAAATTCCTTATTAATCTCAGAGGATACCACCATTCTCCCAATCACCCAGGTCTTCTGGGAGATAATATTTATAAAATTTTTGGCAAAAGACCTGGCACATAGTGAAAGTTATATAAATGCTAACTCTTATTAAAATTAGAATTATTATTGCTATAATTATTATCTTTATCCTAGATGTCTCACTTGCACTTACTTACTATACACATACAATCTGTTGCCAAAATTTTCTACTTCCACAACATTTCTTAAATATGCTGCTTTCTCTCCAATCATATAGTCACTATCCTAGTACAAGCCTTTATCACCTCTCAACTGGTCCTTTATAATAGTGTTCTATTGGTCTCCTTGCTCAAGCCTCTCCCCTCCCCAATTTAGCCTTCATTCAACTGCCAAAGTGATTTTTCCAAAGTCTGAGCCTGACCATGTCACTCCTATTCACACACACACCCTCCACACATTCAATGAATTCTAGCTTAAAAAATAGCATTCCATTATTAAAAATATAAAATCTTCTCTTTACTTTTAAAGTCTTTCAAAACTTGGTCCTCCCTCTCTTTTCAGTCTTCTTATACTTTATTCCCCTCTATGAGAGTTCTTTGATATAGGGGGCACTGGTCTTCCTGCTGTACAAAATGCCTTTGTTTCTTTACTGAGTCTCTCTCTTTCATTCCTGAATTGCTTTCCCTCCTCAGTTTTGCCTTCTGGTTTCTCCTGGTTCCTTCAGAACTAAAGTTGTGCCTTTTGCAGGAGGTATTTCCCTGTCCCATCTCTACTCACAACATTGCTCATTACTGAGTTTACTTTCCATTTGCACTGTATGTATCTTATCCACACAGTTATTTTCATGTGTTTTATCCTATTTGAATGTGAGCTCTTTGAGTAGAGAGATAGTAGCTAACCCCATCCTTGGCACATAGGAACTGCTTAATCAATGCCTATTGACTGACTAAAAGGGACTCCCCAAACCACCAACTCTGATCCCCTCATTTTGCTCATTATGAAACTAAAGCCCATTGAGGGTAAGTGATTTGTCAATGTCATACTGCTAGTTAAGAAAGGACCTAGAATTTGAATCCAGATTTTTGAGTTTGCATTTGAAAAATTTCTGGTGGGGTGGGGGGTTAGTGAACAAAAAGAAACCTTAGAATGATATGAGAATAGCCAAAAAAATTAGGAATAACAAAAGAAATGGGGCGGTATGTTTCAAAGTACTGTAGGTCCTCATTTTCTGTGACCAATATGTTCCTGTAGGTCTTCATTTTACGTGACCAATTATGTTCCAAGACCCTTGGCGTAAACTGAAAATTGAGCACAATAGTGAATCCCATTATTTAATAAGCATTTCTTATATGAACATATCTAAACACTTTATGATTTCTTTTAGGCTCATCAGAGCTACTAGCATCACTACTCTTATAATTTGGGGCCATTATTAATAACTAAATAATGTTAATGAAATGAAGGGAAGTCCTGCTCTGACCTGGAAATGACTTTTTATATGTGAGAACTCCAGACAAAGACTGAGACCTAATGTTTGGCAAAAAGCAATGAGAATGAGCGTGATTTGGCAAACTGTAGTGAAACTATAACACTTGAGAAAACAGCCTAGGTTAAGTGCAAAGTAAAATTGTTTATTTTACTTAATTTTTTCAGTTGCCAAGTACATATACTTGAATTGGTGTGTGTTGTGTTCATGTAAAATGAGGTCCTGTATGTTAAGGAGGAGAGGATTGAAAAAGGGTTTGAGACCAGTAATTGAGGATGATTACAGTTGATGATGGAAAGAAGGCAAATGGAGATGACTCAGCTCTTTTTCTCCTGTTTTCTCCGCCAAAAATGAATGATCATTGGACTGGATAGAATGGAACAGAAATGAAGAAGTTAATGTCCAAGATTAATAAAAAGATATTAAGATAACCCCTAATTTCCCTTTATCACATCAAGTCACCTGACTCAAAGTAATATGAGAACTTGCAGATGTCAGTGGCAAAGCCTCAGTGCTTTGGTGATGTATTTTGGCCAGCAAAATCTTTAGTCTCCATGCCTTCATAGGACACAAAGCTAACAGGGATAGCTAATAAATTGGATTACGGAGTCAAGATCCAGAAGGGTAGTTGGTGTGGTAGTGGATAGAACACTTTGAATGGAGTCAGGAAGACCTGAGTTCCATCTGACCTTAGATACTTATTATGTGCATGACCATGGGGCACTTACCCTCTTCTTTCTTCAATTTCCTCAATTATAAAATAAAGATATTAAAAGCACCTACCTACAAGGGTTGTTGTCAGGGTACAATGAGATAATATTTGTAAAGCATGTAGCACTGTGCCTGGCCCATAGGAGGTAGTATATAAATGCTTATTTTCTTCTCTTCTCCCAGAAAGATCTTAACAGGTTATAGAACATTAGACTGAGTCAAAAATGATTAAAATATATTAGGGATAAATATATAGCCTTAAATTTGAATTTTAAAAAAATATCAGCTTCACAAATAGAAGACAAGAAAAGCATGGGTAGTTAGTTGATTTTTAAAAATGTAAAGATTTAGTGGAATATATAAGCTCGCTATATGTCAATGATATGAAATTGACAAGAAAACTAATTGAACCTTAGGCTTCATTAAGAGAGGGAGACTATCAAGGACTGGGAAGATAACACTCCCATTCTACTTAGCCCTACTTAGACCATATCTAAATGATCACGTTCAGGTCCAAGTACCATTTTTTGGTGAGGATGACAAATTTTAATGTCTTCTACTTGGTTCCTGAAGACAAACTTGAAAGAAGGCAGGAGGTGGGGATGGGGAAGAGGGTGTTGCAAAGAGGAAAATGTAAGCTCTTGGTAATGAACAATTCCCTAACAATTGGGACCATCTGCAGTGTCGAAGACTACTCCAAGAGGAGCCTTACTATAGACTTCACAAGATATGGATGACTTCTGAAATACATTCCAACTTGTTGATTCTGTGATTCTGAGTCCCAGGATGGTACCTTTTATAAAAGGGATCTCTTAAATAAACAAACAAAAACTACCTATTGAGTCCTGAGTTACTTAACTAAACTATCTTCTCTTTTTTTTTTCTTAAGGGATCAAGACCTTGATAATCTCATCAAAGTAAAACCCAATCAGAATGAAAATAAGACTAGGTAAGAGCAGCTGACATCTAACCTCTACAATGATCAAAGTAAAAACCAAATTGACTTTTTAAAAATAGTTCTAAACTTAAAAACCTTGTTTGTACTCATAAATAATAATATTAGCTGACTATCTATACCTGGGGGCAACCAGGTAGTGCAGTGGATAGAGTGCCAAGCCTGGAGTCAGGAAAACATCTTCCCAAGTTCAAGTCTGGCTCCAGCCACTAGCTATGTAACCCTAGACAAGTCACTTAACTCGGTTAGCATAAATTACTCTTCTATAAAATGAACTGGCGAAGGAAATGGACAACCACTTCAGTATCTTTGCCAAGAAAATCCTAAATTGGGTTGCAAAGGTTTGGGTACAACTGAAAAAAGACTAAAACTAAAACAAAAAACTGATTTGTCTAAGTGAGATGGAGTAACTCTAGGCATCATAGAATCAGGTGAGGTAATATTTTCAAAATACTTTGTAAATCTTAAAGTGTTACATTTTTGTTATTATTATATGTCATATAATAATATAATGACATGTAATAAATAAATGGCTCTCTGTGAATGGCATAGCTCAGATTTGGGGCTAATTTGGTCTTCTCTAGAAGACGAGAGGTTAGATATTTTATGTTCTTTTAGGGATAACAATGACCTCCATGGTAAGGGCAAAGTTTTTTGTTTTTTTTCCCCCCGGCTAGGGGGCAAGAATGAGGCAATTGTATTGGATAAGCACTCTATCTATAGTCTCTACTGCTTCATCTCTTTATTCCTCAATCACATTCCTTATGGAATTAATTAATGAGGTTTCCATGGCTTCCTAATACACGAGGTGAATTAATTCTCCTACCTTCAGTGACAAATGAAATAATTTACCATATTGGTTTACTTTGTGCCAAATACTATGTTAAATTCTGGAAACAGAAACACAAATCTGAAAGAGGTCATCTTTTAATGAAGGAGGTTAATATGTGTGTGTGTGTTTCTATGTCATGTCAAGGGGAGGTATGTTTTGCTTTAGAAACCATAAGGATGGTGGGATGCTGAGTAGAGTCAGAGGGGATTTGTTGACACACCTTTTCCAGAAGTAATGGCAACGTTAATTTGATTAAGGTCCTGGAACTAGAAAAGGCAGGTGGCAAGAAAATATCTTGTTGTGAAGATATTGTTGTGCATGGCTGGGGCTGGCTAAATATAATGAACCATGTGCCACTTATCAATCAAGATAATGTGGGTAGGACAGAACAGACCAGAAATTCCAGACTAACCTAGAGCATGGTCTTATGATTTGGAGAGGTGGAACAGATGACAAAGAGAGTAACAGGGTGCAATATAAATTCTTCTATTTTCCCCTTTATTATTATAATAAAGACTTGGCTTACCCTGTGGTGAATAGAATTGAGTGAGAGTGAGGAGCATAATAAAGCTAATCATCTTAAAATAACATCTTCATTATTTTAAAATGGAATAATTAATTGTATCTACTTTGTTGAATAGTAATTTTCTCTATCTCCATAGAGCAAATAATGGTTAATTTTACAATGCCTGTTTTGGGCTCAACAGAAGACATTTATCTTTGGATAAGATTGTTTTTGTTGAGTAAGAATTTTTTAATTGCTTAAATACATTGTTACATAATTAATTAATAAATAATAATTGTCATGATTTGTCCTGAGGTTAAAGGAGGGGAATCATATTATTCATTTTTCTTATGAGACAGTTTATTTGTTTCATTTTATTTTTTAAGATATTTACTTTGTGTCTTAGAATAGATACTAAGTATTAATTCCAAGACAGAGAGTTAGGCAATTGGTGTTAAGTGATTTGCTCAGGGTCATAGAGCTAGGAAGTGTCTGAGGCTACATTTGAATGTAGGACCTCCCATCTACAGGTCTGGCTCCACTAAGTCACCTAGCTCTCCTGAGACAGTTTATTTTAAATAGAATTCAGTTTTAGATGTTCTAGTATGATATTTCCTGGCACTCAATATTTCTAAATTTGTATACTGTTTTAGAGAATGTATCTATTTATTATTTCTTAAGTCAAGGCATTGTTCATATTTTTTTAAAACCTTACTTTCTGTTTTATAAGAAATACTAGGTTTAGGTTCAAAGACAGAAGAATGGTGAGGGCTAGAAAACTGAGGTTAAATGACTTGCTCAGGGTCACACAGCTATCTAGTGTCCAAGATCATATTTGAACCCAGGGCCTCCAGTCTCCAGATCTGGCTCTCTATCCACTGAGCCACCCAGCTATCTCTATTGTTCCTATTTTTTATTAGTATTCCAGCTTACCACCAGTAACTAAAACCTCTTTTCTTATTTAAAGAAAACAAGACCTTGATAATGTCATCAAAGTGAATACTGAAAGAAATAAAACTACCCAGAGGTAAGATGTGTGGAATTTTTTATTCTTTTTTATGGCTAATATATATATATATATATATACATACATATATATATATATACACACAAATTCATTAGAATTTGACTTTTTACTCTGAGAAGATTGAAATAGAAGACTGGAAGCTCACATTCAAATTGAGTACTTGCTTTTCAGAATGAAAACATACTGACAAGCAGAGTGTGATTGATAAATTGAAGTAGTGTGATGCATTTTGTGCTTTGGTGTAGCTTATGGCTGTCTGGTATGGTATTTGAGGGATACAAGTTGTAGAGTGATAAGATGCCTGCCCTTGTGATCTTAAGACCTAAGGTTTGATTCTGTTTAACAACTTTTATTAAGTGTTTACTCTATGCAAGGTATTGTACTCAGCACTAGAAATTAAACACACACACAAAAACAAACACTAAAATTAGATAGCCCTTCCTCTCAGGGAGTTTATATTCTGCTGAGCCAAGTCCACATTCCAATATTAAAAAGCTAAGTGATCTTGACTGATTTCCTAATGCTCTAAGTTTAGGTTCAGTTCCCTGATCTATACATTACTTGTACCACCCATCCCACTGGATTGTGCTGAAGGGAAAATATAACACAATATAACACAACACATTAGCATTTTATTTTATTTTATTAAAGATATTTTATTTTCCCAATTACATGTAATAATTTCCCACATACATTTCCTGAAGTTAAAGATCCAAATTGTCTCCCTCCCTTCCTCCCCTCCCTACTCCTGGGGATGGTAAGCAATTTGATCTGCATTATACATATATTATCATGCAAAACATTTCTATATTGTTCATTTTTGTAAGAGAATAATAACATAAAATTAAAACCACAAATAAACTAAAGTAGAAAATGGTATGCTTTGATCTGCATTCCAGCTCCAATAGTTCTTTCTCTGGAGGTAGATAGCAATTTTTGTCATGAGTCCTTCAGAATTGTATTGGATCATTATAGTACTGAGAGTAGCTAAGTCTATCACAGCTGATCAATCCACATTATTGCTGTTACTTTGTATAATCACCTGGTTCTCCTTATATCACTCTGCATCAGTTCATGTAGGTCTTTCCAGCTTTTTCTGAAATCATCTTGTTCATCATTTTTAACAGCACAATAATATTCCATTGCCATCCTATGCTATATTTTGTTTAGCCATTCCTCAGTTGATGGACATCCCATCAATTTCTAATTCTTTGCCACCACCAAAAGAGCTGCTATAAACATTTTTGTACAAATAAGACCTTTCCCCTTTTTTTTTTCTGAAATCTCTTTGGCATACAGACCCAGTCAGAATCAAAGGGTATGCAACACTTTTATAGCCCTTTGAGCATAGTTCCAAATTGCCCTCCAGAATGGTTGATCAGTTCACAACTCCCCCAAAAATGCATTAATGTCCTAATTTTGCCTCATCCCCTCCAACATTCATCAGTTTCCTTTACAATCATATTGACTGATCTGGTAGTTGTGAGGTGGTTCCTCAGGGAACGATACTTTAAACAGAAAAAGTGCTGTATATAGGTGAGCTTTTATTTTTCTTGTTATTATTTGGTCTTAACTTTTTCAATCAAATTGAATTCTGTATTTATTTGTTATTCAAAGGTTTCAACCTTTTAAATCTCAATTTAACCCAAGGATTTTTTTTTTCATGCTGGATAAGGGAATCAGGCTTATTGTCAGTCTTCTCTCTGGAGACTATTAGATTTGGAGTTGTGGTTTGAGTCTCAGCTCTGAAATTTTATTACTGCTTGGTGCTAGGCAATTGCTTAAGCCCTCAGAGATTTAGCAACCTTTTCTGTATTATAGGCATAATGAAAATAATAGTAAGGGTAGCTCACACTTGTATTGCACTTCAAAATTTACAAAATATGCCATATAGACCACCTCATTTGGTCTTTGAGATGTTTGCAAAATTCTTGGCTTTGTCTAAAGATCAAAGGAAATTTATAGCTATATATCTATATGCATGTTTGTGTGCATCCACACAAACATATACATACATACTTATATATGCATACAGTGGATAGAATGCTGGACCTGGAGTTAGGTAGACTCATTTTCCAGAGTTCAAATCTGGCTTCAGACACTTACTAGCTATGCAATTCTGGACAAGTCATGTAACCCTGGTTGCCTCAGATTTCTCATCTGTAAAATGAGCTGGAGAAGGAAATGGAAAACTACTTTAGTATCTTTTCCAAGAAAACTCCAAATGAGGACACAAAGAATCTGAAGTGACTGAACAACAGTAATAACTGTTCGTATCTTTATGAGCATAATGTATGTATTCATCAATTATTGTTACCATTTCAAGATTGCCTTTTTTAAAGCAGTTGGAACTTATTTGTGCTAAATCATGTTGCATAAAACACTGAAAAACATAATCCCTTTTTAATTTGTCATCTTGCTGCTAATATTGTCATTAATGCCATTAGCCCAAGAGACAATGTAGGAATTTATTTAACTATTACTTGCAATGAAAGGCAATGTTGTATATGGTTAGAGAGCTGTCCTCAGAGGTCAGAAGACCTGAATTCAAGTTTTACTTCTGACACATGTTGTCTGATTGATTCTGGACAAATCTCTTAATCTCTTGCATGCTCTAGGCAGCCCTTTAAGGCCCTACATTGCAGAAGAGGTGATGGCCTGTACTGGTAGAGGAAATTTCCTCCTCTGGGAGGTTCCTCTGTCAATGAAGTTATAGTTCCAACCCCTATTCCTCTCAATAGTTGTGTAACAACTGTCACATTTTACTGGTAAATTGAAATACCTTCAGAGGACTTTTATGTCCAGAGTCACAAAGCCCTCATCCCACAATTACTCTGGTAACCAAAGGAAACATATTTGTTTTTCAAGTGATTTAGGTGGAGTCTGTCTCTTCAATGACTCAAATGTTGCTTATCCTATTGTTTTATTTTGACTCTATAAGTGAACCCCATATATTTTTTTCCATTTTTTCCCCAAAGTGTGAACTGTTACTCGTATTCATTTGAGGGCATTTCATTGGAGACTTTTTTTTAAGAATGAGAGATAAAGGGCAGCTGGGTAGCTCAGTGGATTGAGAGTCAGGCCTAGAGATGGGAGGTCCTAGGTTCAAATCCGGCCTCCGACACTTCCCAGCTGTGTGACGCTGGGCAAGTCACTTGACCCTCATTGCCCACCCTTACCACTCTTCCACCAAGGAACTAATACACAGAAGTTAAGGGTTAAAAAAAAAGAATGAAAGATAAAGGCAGTTTATTTTGACCTTATGAATTTTTGCTCTAAAGACCAACTTGTCTGGTAAGAATTTCTTAATGATTTTTTTCAATGAACAAAAATCTACTTTTATGTACTCCTAACTTCTCTCATCTCCTTTGGGGAAAAGAAAACAAAACCAAAAGCCTTATAACAAAGATGCATTGTCAAGCAAAATAGATTCCTACATTGGCTATGTCCAAAATATGTTTCAATCTGCACCCTAAGAATTAAACTTCAAACATTGCATGGACAGCCTGGAATTCTCTTCAAGTTTGCACACTATTCATTTATTGATGCCATGAGGTATGTGTTTGACATAAACTTGCTCTGATTAGAACTTCATTTTTCACTTGAAGGGATCAGGAGCTTGACAGTTACATCAAAGAGAATCCCTCAGCAAACAGAAATATTCCAGGGTAAGATTTATGGTTTCCTGCTCTGTCTTTTTAAAATTCATACTCAAAAATAGAAAGTGAATTCTGTGAAAGTAGTAAAGTGACTATGGATTCTGAAATAAAACAAATCTTATTCCATGGAGCACTCCAGCTCAGGAGATACATCTGGCAAAGCAACCCAATAGATGGATGTTGTGGTCATTCCTACCTGATAGGTCATTCCTTTGTTTCTTTGAGAAGGGAAGAGTTCCATTTATCTCTGTGTCAGATCCAAAAGTGTTGATTCTATTTTCAAGATATAGTTACATGCTTCTAGACACATATATGAAAATAGAATGTCATTCAGACACCTGAGGGTTTCCAGATATCTGGGTGTTTGATGTTTAGTAATTATAGCCTCAGAGGACCTTCACTTCATTCTTTTCTAGAATCATAGTGTGCAGAGGAGAGGGTATAAAAGGCAGGCTCACATGTGGACTCATGTCCCACATCTGGGTGGCTTAGTACATCAGAGGAGGAGTTGCTGATGCTACAGTGTGTGGGAAACATATGTAGTTGTAATAAGAAACACAGCCTTTCTCCAAAATGGAAATAGGAGTATACTGAAAGCCAAATAGTGAAATAGTGTTGTGGGGGGAGGGAAGTGTGTGTTCATTGCTAAGATATAGAATTTATACAATACTTAAAGGTATCCTTTGTCATATTTCTAATGCCATTACCACTTTTGATTCGTTTTGTTTTTTTGCTAACATGAGCAATAATTTGTAGCCTTAGTTCAGCATTACAAAACATCCAGAGGCAGAGTAGATTAAAGAGAAATTGGTTATATATTTGTGCTGTGATATCTTTGATTGATTAACATGCTTTTCTTGGCTTATTGCATGCTTTAAGTTTCTCTGAAGTTGTCTTTAAAGTCATTTGCTGTCTGTCTTCCAACAACTTGGTAGCAATAATGTCCTCTTCTCAGCATAAGATAGGTGGCAATGCATTGTGGTATTACAAAATAGATATCATGAGAAAAGGAGAGATTCAATATGGTGTCTGTGGTTGGGCTTAGGATTCTGAAATTGGATGCTTCTTTCTAGCTGACTTTCAAGTAAAATGAGAACTCTTACCTACATGTGAATATATATGCATTAACAGTATTGGGCCCTCTGGGATTTCTATGAACATTTATATATTCTGTTTTACAGTTTTAGTAAATCTTTTATTTTTTTGAGATGAAGTTGACCTGATTTTCTTCAATATTTAAAGGGGCTCAAACCTGGACAATCTAATTGAAGTGAATCCTGCAATCCACAGAAATAGCCATGGGTAAGATTTATGAAAATCCTTTTTTTTTTCCCAATGGACAGTTGTTACGAAAAAGAATTTGGTCTATCTGCTAATGAAAAATAACATTATAACTAAATGTGCTTCAAGTTCAATTTGACTCAAAAAGGAATATTTGAAGGGGTCAAGTGAGACTTTTTGTTTGGTCAAAACTATATATACTAATCATTTGACCGATTTGTTTAATTTAAACTTGAATTTTACAAAATTATCTTCTGAGGATAAAGGAGAATTCAAATAGGTATATCAAATTTATGTTAGACAGTTTTCTCTAACTAGATCTAGACTACAGAATATAATAAAATATTGTATTAGTAATAAATTTCCTCTAAGCTTAACATTCATGTAAATAATTAATAATATTAATGTTAAGCATTCGTCAAAATTTTACTTATCGTGAACTTTTGTTTTCTAAATCTTTAAAGGGCCCAAGACCTTGACCATCTCATCAAAGTAAGCCCAAGAACAGGAAAAAGTGATCAGGGGTAAGATTTAATGAGATTTTCTAAATTTTATAAAATTTTGTGAAAATGTATAAAAATTCAATGACTTTATAATCCAAAGAAAATGCAAACTTTCTAGTCAATTTATTACAAATATATTGCTATTATATTGGTTATATAGGCAAATGACTGGTTTTTCAAGACTTACATTAATATTTTCCCTACTTCCTCCCTTCCTCCATTCCTTCCTTCTTTCCGACCTTCCTTCCTCATTCTCTCCTTTCTTTCTTTCTTCAAAAACTCTTGAATAGGTGGCAGCCAGGTAGCCCAGTGGATTGACAGCTAGACCTAGAGGCAAGATGTCTTGGGTTCAAATATAGCCTCAGACACTTCCTGGCCATGGACAAGTCATTTAATCCTCATTACCTAGACCTCATTACTCTTCTGCCTTAGAATTAATACATAGCATACACAGTATTGACTCTAAGGTGGGAGGTAAGGATATATTTTTTTAATTTCATGAATATTAAATCATAAAGAGATTTCAAACTACACTTGTGGATGGAAAACCTATACCAACAAAGTCATAAGTATTTCAAGTGGTGAAGTAAGATGGCACATGGATAGCATAAGCTGATGGGAAAGTCCAAAAGATTTAATGTATTATTTCTCCTCAATCTGGTTCTTTTTCTATAACCATCATTACTTTAGTATTGCAAGGATCATAGTTTAATGGATTTGTGACCTCGTCAATGTGGCTACTGTCTCTAGTGGTACAGCTCATAACATATTTGCCCACTCTATGCTTTTTCTATATCCTCCACAGTAGTGTCTCCAAACTTCCCAAGACCCTTCTTCCAAACCTTCTTACATTAAATGGATACCAGTGGAGCGGTTATAGGAGTGGTTATTCCTATAATATTGCCTACCTCCATCTTTAATTATATACTATCTTATTGCATGATTTATGCATTCCATCTACCCAATTTTCCATTGATATTGTTCTGCAGCTTACTTACCCTTCTACCATGCATCTATCTACATGCTTACCAACTTTAATACTTTGGAGCTTGTGGCATTCCAAAACTTGCTTCCATTCGGCATCACTAAAAGAATATCACTAAATAGATGGGTCTTTGCTTCAGAGAGAGGCTTGGGAGTACTTAAAATTACAGTATAATTTTCCAAAGGCAATCCAGCCTGCTCTCATTCTCCTGTCCGACTCTAGGCCCAGTTCCTTTTCTATGTACAGCATCTATACAAGATGTATGTATTAAGAACCATTCCTCAATTAAAAGGAAGAACCAAGTGCCATTTTTTGTTTTGGCTGCCCAATATTAAGTTGTTTGTGGGAATGAGAAAGCAGTAAAAAAATAAAAATTCTCTTTTTAAGTGAAAGGAGGTGAATATGATAGATAGTATGGGAGTGTAAAGTAATGAATGAAACTAATTTGGCTTGTGTTCAGTCTCATTACTTTATAATATTTACATATACACATGCATATATTATAGACATCTATCACTATATGGATGTCACTACTTGCATTCTATAGATATATCACATGTGAATATTTATATACACACTTATGTGTACATAAACACATGTATATCTAGATTCATATGTGTACATATAAAACAAGGGATCAGCACAACATCATTTTCTTTTCACAGCAAATCTCAAATGGAACAAAAAAGAAGGTTATACATCACAACATGTTTTTTTTTTATCTTTACTGATACATGCTGCAATTCCTAATATATGCCAGCTGCCTTTTTTTTCCTCCCTTACTATTTGTGTAAATTTGGTAATAGAGAATGGGAGGAGACATTTTGCTCTGCAGGTAAGAGTCAGACTCACTGAACCAACAATGACTAAAGAGCAATTGTTATATTATTAATAGCCAGCAAAATCTTAATAGCCTTCTGCTTATACATAGGACTAAAGAGTGTCATTAAAAACTAAAATATTTAACAGCAAGCAATCATTTAATTGAATCAAGTGATGTAGAGCTTCTGTGTTCAATAGTTAAAGTTCATTTTATGCTCTGAGTAATAATTGATCTGTGGTTGTTTTTTTTTTTTTTAATATTTTAAGAAACCAAGACTTGGATAATCTCATCAAAGTGAATCAACCAGTAAACAAACCTACTCCAGGGTAAGATCAGCACAGTTTCCTGATTGAGCTTTTTATAATATATGTTCAAAATCATCTGAGCTGGGTACAGTAATTTCTGCATGACGAATCCACTTAGACAGTCATATTGTAGTCAGGCCCTAACTGTAAAATGAGCAAAGCTGTAGTCATTCAGTGAATCCTAACAAAACCAAAGGAACTTCAGTCATCAAACAATTTATGAAAGTTGATACGGAAGTTTTAGGCTGATGACATTCTCGTGCCTGCTTAGTATATTTGAACATGAGATTATGTTTGCTTTCTCCTTCT
Source organism: Gracilinanus agilis (assembly GCF_016433145.1). Taxonomy (NCBI): domain Eukaryota; kingdom Metazoa; phylum Chordata; class Mammalia; order Didelphimorphia; family Didelphidae; genus Gracilinanus; species Gracilinanus agilis. The sequence continues at coordinate 555,895,794 of NC_058132.1, read as the reverse complement.
TGAAATGCTAAGGGAATAGAAAAATGGGAGTGGATATATTAATTATTATTTTGAGAAAAATGTGGTGGAGAAACTACTATGGTTTGTCTCTCTTCTGTTTGCCTGAAAGGATTTTCATGAACATAAAGTTAACAGAAATGAAAACATTTTTAAAAGTGGAAAATATTGTTGAAGTTATTGTTATTTTTAATTCTCTTCTAAGATTGTGAGCACTGAGATCCAAGACATGCCTAAATGTATTCAGATATTTACCAAATTCCAAATTACTGAATGAATGATTGATTCTTTGAACTGATCATTTTCTTTTGTGCTTTTAGGGGAGAAGGTCTTGATAAGCTCATCAGTGTGAACCCCAAAGCTGGCAAAAGTACCACAGGGTAAAAGATATGTTTCTTTTCCCTCCCTCTATCATCTAGATAACAAATAAGCCTGACTCAATTGGGAAAAGAACCCAATAATTGCCCAGATGGATAGGGTATTTGCTCAGCAAAGTATCTTTATATCCCAAATCATTTATTATATATCACATTCATTTATTAACCAAGCATTAATTCAAATACAAATATGTGTCAGGAGGCAGCTGGGTAGCTCAGTGGAGTGAGAGTCAGGCCTAGAGACAGGAGGTCCTAGGTTCAAACCCGGCCTCAGCCACTTCCCAGCTGTGTGACCCTGGGCAAGTCACTTGACCCCCATTGCCCACCCTTACCAATCTTCCACCTATAAGACAATACACCGAAGTACAAGGGTTTAAAAAAAAAAAAAAAACAAATACAAATATGTGTCAGATATCATTCTAAGAGCTGTGGATTCAAAGATAAAAACTTGCCCTAAAGGAGTTAATATTCTATTCAACATTAAACAGCAGGTATAGAGATAAGCAAATACAAAACAAATATGAAGCAATATCCAGGTGAGAAAGGTACTAGCCATGTGGGGATTACAATAAGCCTTATGAAGGGAGGCCAAATTTGAACTGAGCATTGTAGGATTTCTAAGTGGTTAGGTTTAGGTGACATTCAAGGCATGAGGCAAAGGCGTGGAGCCTGGAAATGGAATGTTGAGTATGAGGAAAAATCAAGTTTGGAATATAGTATATGTGAAATAGAATAATGTGCAATTAATGTGTCTAGAGCCAGATTATGAAGGACTTTAAAAAGTCAAGCAGAGGAGTTATATTTTATCCTACAGCTTATTAATCATGGGAGTGATTGTCAATCTTGCTCTTTTTGGAATATTACTTTGGAAGCTATACGGAGAATGGATTGAATATAGAAGAGACTTGAGGCAGGACAGCTTTTCCTTGTCTTCCCTAACTGGGAAGCCAATTAGGAGACTACTTGAGATGATGAAGGTCTGGACAGGGTGGCAATTTCAGGAGTAAAGAGGAGAAGATGAATATGAGAGATGTTTGTAGCTAGAATCAATAGTTATTCCCTGGGTTTTTGTGACATTGTTCTATCTTGGGCATTCTCCCATTTTGGAGAGGTAGCTGGCACAATGGAGAGTGCTGGGCTTAGAGTTAAGGAAGACTCATCTTTTGTGTTCAAATCTGGCCACAGATACTCACTATGTGTTTCTGGGAAAGTCTGTTAATCCTTTTTGCCTCCATTACCTCATCTGTAAAATGAACTGGAGAAAGAAATGGCAAATCACTCCAATATCTTTGCCAAGAAAACCCCAAATGGGGTCACAAAGAGTCAGACACAACTGAAGTGATTGAAAAACAACAAATTCTCCTATATTATTCAGCTTTGGGTATATATATTGATGCTTAGATTATATCCTCATCTCTTCTTTACTTGCTGAATCTATACCCATCCTTAAAGTTCAACTCAAGGACCACATCTTTCATGAAGTCTGCTATGGTACTTCATCTGCGTTAGGCTCTTTTTTATGCTTTATTCACATCATTTTAGCATAGTTAGGGGCCGCATAACATAGTATATTAAGAACCAGCTACAGAGTCGGGAAGATCTGAATTCAGGTCCCATCTGAGGCTAGTCACTTAAATTCTCAGTGCCCTGGGCAATCTTCCAAGCCTGTTTTCTCAAGGTGCCAATTTGCATTGGTAGGAGGAGTTTTCTCACCATGAATTCCTTATATGAATGAACTCATAGGTCTGATTAAAAAAAATACTTCTAGTCATATAGTTATGTATTTGTGTCTTTTTTCCCCACTGGGCTAAAAATTCTACCAGGGTAGAGGGTGAATAATCTAAACTTTATGCCTTCCCAAGCACTCAGTAGTTTGTTTTTGTTTCTGTTTCTGTTTCTGTTTCTGTTTCTGTTTTTGTTTTTGTTTTTGTTTTTGTTTTTGTTTTTTTCTCCCTTACTTTCTTTCCTAATAATTCTCTAAGAGAGAAGGTCAGGGACTAGGAAAAGGAATTAAGTGATTTGCCAGCAGTCACACAACTAGAAAGTGTCTGAGACGAGAATTGGACCCAGGTCCTGGTGCTCTCTCTGTCCACTGTGCCACCTCGCTGCCCCTCAGTAGGTGTTTAATAAAAGTTTGTTGAATTGAAGTCTGTTGATCTTGAGTTTTCTCAGCTTTAGACAGTGCAGAATTACAACGTGAGAAGGTATGTTTATTTGGAGCAGATCTGTGATACATCTTGGAATCTTATGCAATTCTAAAACTTTTACCCATGATCTCTATCTTACAATTTTATTTGTGTATCAGTTAGTCAGTGAATAATTGTGACACAGTTCCTAGGCTCCTGGCTCTGTGCTAGGAACATATCATTCGTCACATATTCTGCTTTTTATGTGTCATTATAACCTCTGAGCATCAAACTGAGAAGCCATAGACATATTCATTCTTAGTAACAGCTGGCAATTATCATACATTAAAACTAATTAAGTGTTGAAAGTACAAAGTTAGTATTCTGAGAAAATAGGCAGTCCATATCAATTTAACAGCTTACACTTAAAAAAATACTTAAAATACTTATTTCTCGAAGCATATTCTGGTTTAGTTAATTGAGTTTAGAATGCGTCTTTACTTGTACTTTAAAAAAAACACATGGAAGAAGCCAAGATGTTAACTAACTCAATAAAGAGATCAATATAACAAATAAATGTAACAAGCTAAAAAACATACTGTAAATTCCTGATCGTATCCTTGGTAGAAGTAGCATGGAATGGAAGGCTGAGATCTAGGTCCTCTTAATGGAGCTAATATCTTCTGCGGTTGCTTTGAAGTTTAACAAATATCTATAGAGTATCTGTGTATATACATGCAAAGCATTTTAAAGCTCTGAAACCATAGAGAGGTAAAGCTCCCTAAATATTCCAATTGCGACTTGGCAACATTAATACAACAGATTTTAATAGGAAGCAACATGTTGCCTGAATTAATAAGAAACATATCTAGTTTTCCCCAGAAAGAATTTTTTTCCAAGTCCTCAAGAGTGTTTGCATTTAGAAGAATGCTAAATATCTATAAGCCCAATTGTGTATTTCAGTTGATAGGCATACATTTAAGCCTCATTACTGGGGGCTCTCATTGTTCAATACACATACTGGCTTGCATTCTGATTGGTGGTTGAAGAGCCTGGTAGATATTTAATGTATTCTTGGGAGTGAGGGGTAGAATCAAGTCTCTTTTGTTTAATAAAACAGTGAGTAAATGAAGGTTCCTTGTGTTCTTTTCAATGTCTTCCATTTAGTTAACTCCAAAGATAAAAAATGCTGGTTTTCTGGGAAGAGCACAGCATATATAGTTATGGCAAAAAACACCGCGCTAGATTTTATTTTTTAAAAAGAAATTGTATTTTGATGGTTGTTCTTTTCTCTTGTTAAATAAGAAGTTGCCTTTGTTTATAATGTTATTGTTGTCCTGATGTCACTTCTTTTAAAATTGAATATGTGATAATTTAACAAGAAAAGTGTATGTTAAACACAGCCAGAGAATAATTGGCTATATGTGATCACTGATGGTAGAATTTTATGATAATGGAAAGTTATTAGATTTAAATTTATCTTTTTCTTTCAATGAAATTATCATATACCTTAATTCCTCACTTAATAGTATCTTTATTATTAAAAACTTCTGGGCACAGAGTCAGGAAGATCTGCATTCGAGTTTGATAGTAGATACTAGTTGTAACCCTGGGCAAATCACTTAACTTCTGTTTACTTCAATTTCCTTAACTATAAAATGGGGATAATAATAGTTTCTATCTCTCAGGGTTGTTGCAAGAATTAAGTGAGATGATATTTATATAAAAGGTTTTAGCATAGTGACTGGTCAACTCTGAACATGAACAGTTGAATTGGATCTAGCTTGTTTTTCATTTATAGAGGGAAATAAAATTATAAATTGGTTGGACTGTTAAATCCATTTACCAAGACTCTTATTGAGAATAATCCCAGTCCTAGATCCAATTTTTATAGTTGATGCTTTTATCTGCTGGGCATGGTAAATTGGGATAGGGATAATAGAGACATGTCATGTCTATAGAATGCAAAAACATGTGGATAATGAGGAAAATAAACTAATCCTCTTTTAGAATATGAGGTTCTTGAGGGCAAGACTTATTTTCTTTTCCCTTTGTATTTTCATTGCCAAAACAGTGCTTGGCACATGATAAGTAGTTAATAGATATCTGTTGATTGATAGTTGGCTATCCACTCCACATTTAGCAGACCATGTGGTTTAAAACACATTCACATGGAGGCAGTTAGAGGTAGCTCAATGGCTTGAGAGAGACAAATCTGGTCTCAGACTCTTCCTAGCTGTGTAATCCTAGGCAAAGAACTTAGCCCTATTTGCCTAGCCCGTACCAATCTACTGCTTTGGAACTAATATACAATATTTCTTCTAAGATGGTGAGTTTAAAATTCACATGCACACACACACACACACACACACACACACACACACACAGAGATATTTGACAAACATTTTACTAATAGCAGAGGGATACTAGAAATAAAATATATAAAATCAGAATTATTTTCTACTCAGACAAAACAATTTAATCCTCACTCTGTGTGAATGGGCAATAGTTTCTATGACCTATCGATTAATTATTAAGAAAGTAAATCTTTTGGCAGTGATAGCCAGGTCCCATTTCATTCTCTATATTAATATATCCTTTTCATTAATGCTTTGCCTTTTACTAATCCAAACTTTATTTTTCCTACTTAAAGAAATCAAGATCTTGAGAATTTCATTAAAGTTAATCCTGAAACTCTCAAAAACAATCAGAGGTAAGTGGAAAGAATATTCTTAATTTTCATCTCTTTTGAGGACATTTGACAGATTTTTAAATTAAATTATATTTTAAAATTAATTTTAATTTTAAATTTAATTTTAAAAAAATTATTTGAACCATGAATAACTTTAGTGTACTTACCCCACATCATATTGTTAATGCTGGTTTTTATTTTTTCTACTGAAAGAAACCAAGAAGATCTTGATAAATTCATCAAAGTGACTCCTGAAGTTCTCAGAAACAATCAGAGGTAAAAGATTAAAAATACAGTATTTCAACAATGTGGAATACAGTATTAAAAAATGAAAAGAGCATTGTCTCTGAAACAGAGAACTAGATTCAAGTTCTACCTCAAACGTTTACTACTTATGTGGTCTTGGGCAAGTCTTTTAAATTCCTTAGGCCTCTATTTCCTCATCCTTATGATAAAATATTTTGTTGAACTAAGTGGGTTTTACAGTTTCTTCCTGTTCTATATCTATGATACTATAATTTTTTAAAATTTCATTGGCAGACACTTGAATGAAAAAGATTTATAATATGAATACTTCTTTAAGTCTTATCATTGATCCAAATTATTTTTGTATTCTACTACTAAAGGAGCCAAGACCTGGATAGATTCATTAAAGTGAATCCAACAACTTTCAGAAATAGCAAAAGGTAAGAACATTTAATTTTGTTTTCCTCTCTTAACTATTTCCAAAGAGTAAGTTTCCACTGAGTAAGAATTTCTAGAGCTACTAATATATTTACTTGTTAGTTTCGTATTGTACTCGTATTTGCGGATTTTTTTTCTTGGTTGAGTTTTGTCTATTTTGTTTTGCTTGGGTTTCAAATGAGTATATGATCATAACACAAGAAATTACTAGGACATGCATTTGACTTTTAAGGATTGTAATAGAGGTCCCCTTTTAAAATTAGGGGTTTGCTGCTGCTGTTTTATAGTCACGCATCATTTTCTCATTTGCTTATGTTTAATACCATCTAGGGTTCCTGCCCTTGTCAACAAGACAACATGCTGTCCCATTATGGGCTCAGCTAAACTGTTGTTCTTTCCGCTAGGGAGCTATTTTCAAACTTGGACTATATAAGAGGCAGTTATCAAGGCTGAAAAGCAAAATTAATTAAACCACATCTGAAGAAAAGATTTTTGGAAGACATTGCATCTAATCATGAGATAACTCAGAGCCCAAGGGTACTACTAAAAATAAATGATCTAAGCAAAAATCATATTTCATGCAGTTTCCTGCCCTTTGTTGCTTTTCTGTGGCATCTTTCACCCCAAAGTGCTTCATTAACACAAGTAGAATACATCAATATGAACTCCATAGCACTTCAAAATTGCTTTGAGTTAGTGGGAAATGCTGTTATTACAAATCTCTTGCTGGAAATTGCATTCCCAAAAAATTCCCAGGATGAAGGCATGACACAAAACTGGTTCATGAGTAGTGAATTAACACTGAGGAATCATATGCTCATAAAACTAGAGCAAGAAGAGACCCTAGAGGTTTTTCCAGTACAACTCCCTCTTTTTATAGATAAGGAAACTGAGAGGAAGTTAGGTGACTTCCCCAAAGTGATATAGGTAGGAAGGAGCAGAACTAGGATTTAAATACAGATCATCTGACTCTAAAGCCAGGCTTTGAACCCAATAAGGGCTGAAACAGAGTTGGAGACATGCTGTCTAGTCATGGAATGTCAGAGCTGGAAGAAATCTCAGAAAACTACCACTCTAACCTGCTTAGTTACAAATGAAGTATTCATAGTCAGTTAATATGCGGCAAGACTGGACTTTAGTTTAATTCTTGGATTTGCTCTTCAAGTTTGATACTCTTTTTTATTGTGAGACTAAGGAGTATTAGAGTGGTCATTGATCAATCAATCAAGCAGTCAACGTATACCCATTAAGTACCCATTATGTACCAGGCACAATGCTAGGCACTATGGTTACAAGTAAAGAAATGAAACTTAAATATTGAAATCTCCCAGGATTAAGGCAGGATATGAAATAGAATGGAAGATTGAAAAGTAAAAAAAGTGAGCAAATGTCCTAAAGGTCTGTATGTGATGGCAGTAGATAATCAGGAGACTATGGTATAATCAGGTGTCATAAATAAAAAAGGAGGGAAGATAACTGAGTGATATAGAACAGAACAAATTTGTAGAAGTGATAATTGAAAGGAGGATACCAGTTCTTTGCTCTATGTATTAGAGGCACAAGAGGAATGGCCAGCATAGTAGAGAGCAGGGAAGGATGTTTGGTTAGTATGGGAGGAAGAAGATGTAGAAGAGGTAGAAACTGAAGACTGGGAATGGAAGTGGACCAGGAGATTTGGTTACTAAAGAACATAGGTTCCAAAGGCATACCATACACTATAGATATCTATATACTATAGATATATATTTTTAATTTTTATTTTGAATATTTTCCCCTGGTTACATGTTTTATGTTCTTTTCCTCTCCCTCAATTCCCCTAAGCCCCCCTTAGCTGATGCACAATTCCCTAGGTTTTACATGTATATACTATAGATATTAACTAGAAGAAGTTGAACTGAATTGGATGTCAATGAGAGTAACAATTAATAATAATAACTAACATTTATGTTTAGCATTTTAAGATTAGCAAAGCACTTTACAAATATCTCATTTTATCTTTATAACTACTCTGGGAGGTAGGTGCTATCGTTATCACCATTTACAGATGAGGAAATTGAGGCAGACAGAATAAGTGATTTGCCTAGAGTCACACAGCTAGTATCTGAGGCTGAATTTGAAGCCAGGTCTTCTTGAACCCAGATACATGATTGTCTCCAATATGCCACACTACCTAGCTATCTATGAAAGATAACAGAAGGAAAGTGTTTTCACGTAGGTTGGTAGTTTTGGATAACAGAAAGAGGGATTGGGATAAATTTTCCAAAGATATTACGTCCTAGATAGATGGAGTTATTTATTGGAAAAGCTTGTAAAATTAACCAGTTCAAAGTATTCAGTTAGAATGTTATGTTAATGGAGTGCTTAGGAACTATATTCCTTGGATAAATTTCCTCCTGCTTGATATAAGTCCGGCTCTCCCAGTGAATTCCTTTGGTAAAGAATAATGCATTACTTTTTCAGTATAGTACAGATTTCAGTAATGCTTTATAAAATTTTCATAAGAAACTTTTTTGGTATGAATACAGAGTTATGTTTATTCAAAAGTTGATCAGCTTCCATTGTATTTCAAAATGGCCCAAATTAAACCTGATATATCTAAATACCTTCAATCATGTGCCACATTGATATGGAAACCGATCAATTTCCTAAATAAGTAATCATAGGATAAATAAAAAAAAAACAACACATGAATTATAGAGTGATTCTATTTGGAAGAGAGATCTCTCCATTTTATTCTATTATTATTTAGCACATTATCCCTTCCCACTTGAATTCAGTGGAAGTTCAGAAGAGGACAGTGTGGAAGGGTCATAGTCAGCATAATGACAATGGTGCCATCCCTTTGCAATTCACTTTAATGGGATGCATAGACTGATAACTTCAAAGAAGAAATGCAGGAAAGCTGAGTTTTCTTTAGGAAACTGGTGACATTTTCAGCTGTAGTTCACTTAGGGACTGAATAAAATTCCAGTTGTCACTCTGCCTATATGCAGACATTCCTGCACTCCTTCTAGGAACTCATCAACCTGAACAAATGCATATTTATGGGGAAATTTCACTTATACAGTGAGAAAATGCTTTGCTCTTAACAGGCATGCTTTCAAATTTCCGTGAACCAATACTAAAAGGAGAAAGTCAATTACTGGTAGCTCATAAGCTATTGTTAGCCTGACTGTAGAAGCTATTTCTGAATGAAGACAAATTCATCTGTTGACATTTTTACCCTTAGAATTTTAAAAGATGTCAAAGATAGAAAATGAAGTCCTTATCCTGTTGTAGCATCATGCTTGTCATTAAAGACTGTACCCCACCCCATTCCCCACTACTTCAGTCATTTAAAAGATGTTAAATGGATGGTATAATCACAAAAGTATTGTTTTAGATCAGAAAGGAATAATGGAAATCATCCAGTTAAATCCCCTTCCTGTTATAAATGAGGAGCTTGAGGTGCAAGGAGGTTATAAGGCTTATCTTTTTTTTTTTTAACCCTTACCTTCTATCTTAGAATCTATACTAAGTGTTAGTTCCAAGGCAGAAGAGCAATAAGGGCTAGACACTTGGGATTAAGTGACTGGCCCTAAATCACACAGTTAGGAAGTATCTGAGGACAGATTTGAACCCCAGGACCTCCCTTTCCAGATCTTGCTCTCTATCCATTGAACCATCTAGCTGTCCTTTTTTTTTCAAAGCCTTAACTTCTGTCTTAGAATCAATATTACATATCAGCTCTAACACAGAAGTGTAGATTAATCTAATGATAATATGTGGCTGAGTCAGGATTTGAAACTGGGTCCTCAATTTAGGCATCCAGTAAACTTTCCATTGTACCACATTAAATTCTCTCTGGCTTATTAGCAGAGCCACTACTCTCATCGAAGCCCTCATTGCCTTTTCTCTTGATGAAATATCCTCCTATCCATCTGACCCTACCCCAACCCCTCCACAACACACACAACATACAGACATATAAGAAAAATGCATTCACTCTAATCCCACTGACACCAAAATATAGGGATAGGAACTAGACCTTTGATTACATTGATAGAAGGAATTCCCAAATAAGGAAATAGCCTTTACCAGTATAGACTAACATCTTTTCTGACATTTGCAGAGTTTCTTAAAGCACTTAAAAATTTTGTCACTTGCCCAGAGTCAAATAGCCAGAATATGTCAGAGGAGAGATTGTGAACTCAGGTCTTTCTAGTAGGAAGACTAATTCTCTATCCACTATGCTGGTGATGACAAAGCTATGACATACATGTCAGCACTGACACACATAGCCATTTTCGATGACATGCAACCGCATGTGGCCACATACAGAGAAGTATGGGGCTGCATGCCGAGGATGAAATGTTTGCTGTAGTGTAGTGTAGACATTCTATGCACTATAGATGACAATTCTACCTATATTAATTTACCTATTTTGGTTTATTAAATAGTTATATATTACAATTATACATTTTTGTTATTTAAACTATAAATATATATATAAATATATAATATATAACTATATGAACTATAAATAAACAAAATTATGTTGTTTTTTTCTTGAAGTGACACACCACCCAAGTTATGCTTAGTTTTCTGGTGAATTTTGACACACCAAGCTCAAAAGGTTGCCCATCACTGCACTATGCCATACTGATAAATAGAACTCTGTGAAAGCAAAAATAAGGCTTAATATGAATGTCTGGGTTCCTAGGTAGATGTAGAAGGGACCTTAGAAGCCATCTAGTCCTACCCTATCATTTTACAAAAAAGAAAACTAAGGCTCTAAGAATTCAAGATAGCTTGCCCAAGATTACACAGAGGACACAGAAGAACTGGGATTCCAACCCAGATTTAATGACTATAAATCTAGCTCTTTTTCTGCTATATCACATTGCCCCCAAAGGTTATCAAATCCTACCCTCACATTTTACAAATGAAGAAACTGAGACCCAGTGTACCAAAATAAATTGCTTAAGATCATATAGATATTAGGTGGAAGTGAGAGTTTGAACCTAGGTCCTCTGATATCCAGTGCTTGCATTGTGCATAAACAGAATTAAATGTGACTAAAAGAAGCTTTAAGTTTAGTTTTCTGGGACAATTCTTCATGGTTCTGCAAATAGCAGCAAAGATGAAAACTTTCCTCCTCTTTGCACCTTAGTCAGGATTCATAAAGCATGAGGACTCAAGCAGGATGAACTTTATTTATCATGCCTTCTGTTCATGGTCCTGTAAACAGTATGGAACACTAATTTCCTTAATGTCAAAGCCTTAATTCTCTCATGTTTCAAAAAAGCACTCTGGAATAATAAATATAAATGTTGCCCCTTTCTCACAACATAGTTGAAAGAATTATACAGATGACCTCAGTAGAGTTTCTAAACCCCTTTTAGAGTGAATAAGACTCCTATTCAATCAAAAACTTCATGCTCAAGGTTTAATTTTTGGTGTAAATGAGGTTGCACAGTAAATCTTTTGTATGGTCATACTGTAATTTGGTAAATGTATTCCATGTTGAACAATGAGCGGTTAGAGTAAGTTATGCTGAAGCAAATATATGAAAACAAAAAAGAAATATGTGGGACGCCACTTAGTACAATAGAATCACCAGTTATAGACACAATTATTTGAGTTTGAATCTAGGCTCTCCTCTCTTTCAATCTGTGTGACCTTGAAAAAGTCATTTACTTTCTCTGGGCCCTGAGGCTAGGTCTCAGTACTTTATTCTATCCTGTCTCTCTCTTTCTTCCACTGTCTCTCTTTTACCTAGGTGGCAGCAGCCTGTTACATAGCGCCTGATCCCATGACTGATTGACTAGAGTTTTAACTAGTTTTGCTTTTCCAATCTGGTCCAGTGCTGAACTTAATGCAGCTCCCTGATTGGCTTTGCCTACTCAGAACATCACAGCTGAAGCACTCTAGTAATAGGGAATTATAAATTTGTACCACTCCACCCAGCAATTTTCTCTATTTTTGAAAATTGATTTAAAAATTCCCTTTTCTAGCTGAAATATGAAGGGCTCATTTTCTCCAGTGTTTCTTGTGATCTACAGAGGCCAATGATGTGCCCATATCACTGAAATAAATTCCAAGTGTTTATAAGAACAAGAAACAATCAGATCCACCATAATCCTTCTTCTGTTTTGCAGCTTTTTACATGCAGGCTCTTGTTTGCTAGGCAACATTTGGATGGGCTTTTCTAAAAATCTATTTTCGGTGCTTTAAATCACGGCTCTTCTCATCTTACACCTTGGTGCAAATGATGTGATGTAAGTTATGTAGACTTAATTAGACAATGAAAATTTATTTTTGCATCCCAAGTAACTTGGGAAGTTTATGAGCAGTCTGGGCTGGTTGGATTGGATTGTCAAAGCTAGTTGATAACATCAATCAGGCTGAAAAACAATAACATCCTTGATTTATTTTCTTCTCTCTTGATGTCTTTTCTTCCTTGCTCTTAGATTAAATAGCGATGTAGTTTTGTTCTGTTTTCTTTTCTTTAGATTAAGATCATGAAGTTCATTCTACTTTGTTTCATGTGCTTCATGTTTAGATAAAACCAACATATATGTTATTTATTTTATTGGTAATTCTTGTCTTTTGTATCATAATCCACATCTATCCCATCCTTTCATTGAATCTTCCCTCGTAACAAAGGAAAATGTTTAAGCAAAATCAACCAATTTCATGACTATTCCTAGCATTATACCTAATATCGTCCCCAGGTTCTCCTTCTTCCTATGGAGAAGAGAGAGATATGCTGCCTTATTGATTCTTTAGTCATTATAATTTCTCAGGATTTGACTTCCTTTTAATATTCATCTCATTTACATTATTGCAATAATCATATGCATTATTTTTTCCTAACTGCATAGTTCACTCTGAGTAGGTTCATGCAAGTCTTCCCATATTCTTCTGAATTTCTCATATGCATAATTTGTTATGAGACAATAATATTCCTTTACACCCATATGTGGAAAGATCACGGCTGTGTAGTGAATAGACAGCTGGCTGCATATCCCACATCTGACAGATACTGGTGATGAAACCCTGGGCAAGTCAATTATTCTCTCAATACTCTACAACTCTCTAAGGCTGTAAGTTGCAGAGAAGATGCTGACCTGTACTCACAGGAGTTTTCTCACCCAGGAATTCTTGTACTAATGAAAACAGAGTCAGAGTGCTATTCCCAATACCTACATTCAGCAAAAATTGGTCTAGGGGGCAGCTGGGTGGTTCAGAAGTTTGAGAGTCAGTCCCAGAGACAGGAAGTCCTGGGTTCAAATCTGGCCTCAGACACCTCTTAACTATGTGGCCCTGGGCAAGTCACTTCACCTCCATTGCCTAGAACCAATACACAGTATTGATTCCAAGATGGAAGGTAAGAGTTTAAAAAAAAAAAAAGTTGGTCTAATTACTTTTGCATTGGGGCCCAGGAAGGGATGGGAAGGAAAGGATTGGAGAGATGGTGAAGAGGTATGTGCTTATGTGAAATATCATTTAAGGCTAATCTCAAGATGAAATATTGTTTATGAAGTTTTTGTTACTATTATTATTAGAGCAACAGAGAGTACCAGTTACTTCATCTGTGACCTTTGGTTGAAAAGATGTTTTCTTGTAATTCAGAGGCCAATCTGATAGAACTATTTTTATTTCCATAGGGACCAAGACCTTGACAATCACATTGAAGTTAATTCTAATAGATATAACAAGACTCAAAGGTAGGCTAAGAGTAATCTCCCCCATTCTTTCTGAATTCCAAGGATGAGCACACCATTCTCAATTTACTTTTTGTTTACCTTTTTATAAGCATTTCAGGACTGTTGAGCTGGGATCATACATTTATAGTTAGAAGGGACTTTGTTTTCAGGTTTAAACAGTCTCAGAGAGGTAGAGTGATTTGCCTAAAGTCCCACAGCTCTGACATGTAAATGCCAGAGCTGGAATTTGCGTCCTGTTTCTTCCAACTTCAAATTCAGTCATCTTTCAACTGTACTGGGCTACAGGTGTTTATGCAGGGACCATTCAAATTAGGACTTGAAAAAACAGGAGAAAAAAAGCCTTATTATGTGCTTAGTATGTGCTGAGGACTGGGGATACAAGTAGAAAAAGCCCAGATAATTCCGGCTCTCAAAGAGATCACACTTTATTTATTTATTTATTTATTTTTTAAACCCTTACCTTCCATCTTTGAATCAATACTGTGTACTCATTCCAAGGCAGAAGAGCAGTAAGGGTTAGGCAATGGGGGTTAAGTGACTTGCCCAGGGTCACACAGCTAGGAGGTGTATGAGGCTAGATTTGAGATCATACTTTAATGGGAGAAGACAGTATGTCTTATCTTATCTTAGATTTTTTGGGGGAAGGGGGAGCCTTAATGTTTAATATATAAAGCCTATAGAAATAGCTCAAAACTCTAATTTTGGCTGAATTTATGACTCAGGACCCTTCTGCTTACTGTAAAAGGCATCATGCAAATTGAGAGTATTTGGGATACAAAGCTCTTAGGCTGTGAAGGTTTATTTTTACATACTGCAGCTTGATGGGTTTGTAGCAAGTGTCAGAAAACACTATGGGATCCACCTCTTGGATTCCTCACCCTAGTAGATGGCATAAATCCCTAACAGCCACAAAACAAGACACAGTTTCAGACATTCTTTATGCCTCTGGGATATTATTGTTTTAAAATTCTTGCACCTTGTTTGCTTCTGCATGAAGGATTAGTGTAGATTATACAGTTGGTGGGTTCAATAGACAGTTTAAATTAGGGAGGAATTAATTACTTGTCAGTGCCATAGCAACTGTGAGTGCCACCTGGTACCAAAAAACCCTCCCCAAATACAAAAAAACCCAACAGCCTTCTCCATTTCCCTCCCCTCTCGATCCCCTTCCCAGTCTGTGAAATTATGTTTAGGCAAAGGATTTATATATTATGAAACATGTACACATAACCAAAAACTGGAAGAAAGAGCAAAAACTTCTTTATTATAAAATTTACAAAATCATCCTGAGCCCAATAGCCCTTACCATGAGCACAGTACAGTAGAAAAAACATTGAACTTGGAGGTAGCTAGGTGGCTAAGGGGACTGAGAGCCAGACCTAGAGATGGGGAGATCCTGGGTTCAAATCTGACCTTAGACACTTCCTAGTTGTGTGAGACCCTGGGCAAGCCACTTAACCCTCTTTGCCTAAGCTCTTACTGCTCCTTTGCTTTGGAACCAATACACAGTAGAGATTCTAATACAGAGAGTTTAAAAAAAAAAAAAAGAAAAAGAAAAAACACTGAACTTGAGGTCATAGGACCTGAATCCCAATCCTGATTCTTCTGGTTAATACTTGTACGACCTTGGACAAGTCACATAACCACTGGTAAAATTTGTAAAATGAATGGATTGTAGTTGATCATCCCTAGATATCTTCCAGCTCCATATTTATGATTCTATGTTCTCCCCTCTTTTTAATTTCAAAATTCCCTTCCTCCTTTCCTCTCAGATCCTCAGGAAGAACATTCATCTATTGGGAACTTTTTTTTACGGCCTTGAGAGAAAAAATGTATCTTTATGAGTGCTTCCTCAGGAAGTTCTGTCTTGGGCATTCAGTAGAGGGAGCAGGAATGGAGGCAGCTTTACACATAGTGGAAGGGTGGCTGCTTATCTTTTGTATTTTTTAATGGTTGCTAGGAAGGCCATTGTAACTTCCTATTTACTTGTGTATGAAATTCCATCATTGGCGATTATTTCCTTTGGACGAAGCTTTGGAGTCTGAAAATTCACATGTTAAAGTGCAAATACCTAAAGGATATCACAAGAACCCTTTTCTTCCATTAACATCTAATTTGTGGGTTGTTTTGTTCATATCATCAAAACTAAACAGTAAGATGCTTTGGTCTAAGAGATATTAATTTTGGAGGGGCATCAGACTTCAGGGTAGAAAGAGAAATACAAGAATCCTGCTTGGGAAAAACATGGTGAGGTAGAGCCTTAAATTAGCCTTAAATCAGAGAATTACTCATTTTCTGCTCTCCTTTTTTGCCTGTTAGTTTCTATCCTTGTGAAAAAGAATCATAGCATATATATATATATATATATATATATATAATGTATATATATGGTGTGCTTTAGAATTTATGAAATATTTCACATATACAAACTCATTTGATCTAAACAAATGTCTGAGGGAGATAGTAGAAGCATTATTATTCATATTTCATAATTGAGAAAAGGCTAAAG
>NC_058132.1:555786680-555871460 GCF_016433145.1 Gracilinanus agilis | reverse complement strand
CTAAAATAACCATGAAAAGGAAGCAGAAGGCCAAATAGCAGTAAATAGAATGAAAATACAATTTTAACATTTTCTGGTTAATCACATAATAATCTGACACATAGCTACATCCCAATATTCTTAATGCTAGAAGAGATAGTGATTTAAAAGCATTTCTTATGAAATTCCAGGTCAAAGAATTTTGAGTTTGAGTTAAAAAGAAAACTTTTATTTAGGATTCAGAAACAGACTATTTTTCATGACATATTTTTTTTAAATGTGCCAGAGCACCTAATGTGAGTCTGGTGACCATATTGAAGATAGTGAATTATATATCTTATAAATATAGTTATCACTATCTGAAAAAGAATCACTTAGAAAATATCATTAAAAAAACAAAAAGACCCATAAATCCATAAATCTTCAAATTTTAGAATGTAGTACAGTGGGAGAAGCACCAGACTGGGAATAAAGAATTTCACTTTAGCAACAATTTTGCCTCTAACTAGATACATGATGAGTGAGGAGGGAGAATGAACTAGTTTTAAAGGACTATGATCTAAGTATTGTATTATAAATTTGTCACTCTTGTATTTATCAAAGACTATTTTGTGGGAGCAGCTGATGGCTCAGTTGATCGAGAGCCAAGCCCAGAGAAAGGAGGTCCTGGGTTCAAATTTGACTTCAGATACTTCCTAGCTATATGACCCCGGGCAAGTCACTAAGCTCCCATTGTCTAGCCCTTACTGCTTTTCTGTCTTGGAATTAATACACAGTATTGATTCTAAGATGCAAGGTAATGGTTTTTTAAAAAAATCTATATTGAATTCCTTGTTTTAGCCTGTGCTATCTATGATGAGGTTAATAATAAATTCTCATGAGTTTAGTTCTATTTCTAATAGCAGTTTTGCTATTGATGATTTGAGTGGTAGCAAAAAAAGGGGAAACTATCAAATATTACTAAGACTTTGGGGTCACACTGAATTTTAAAAAAAGTACTACAAAAGTGTCACTGAATAAAAAATGAACCCATTAGATTTCCAGAATCTGATCTCCCTGAGTAAATTGGGTATTTGAAAAGCAATTATAATCACAATTCACATTTATATAGTGCTTAAGGTTTACAAAAAAAATTTTTTTTTACAACCCTGTAAAAGTAAGTAGCCTCAGTATTCATATGCTCATTTTATGGATGAGAAAAAAAGAAGTTGAGTGATTTGCCCGTGGTTACACAACTAGCAAATATCGAAACTGGGATTGGAACCCAGGTATCCTGACTCAAAGCCCCAGCAATCTTACTACAATGTGATTGGACAGAATATTCCAAATTGCAATGCATATGCATGTTCAAAAGTCACTAAACAACATTTATTAATGGTCACTGTGCTAAGTGCTAGGGATATAAAGAAAAACAAATAACTAAGGATCATCTTGATATTGCAGTACATTTTTGAAAGTATTATGAGACTTCAAACATGATTCATTATTTCATTATGTATCTATTTTAAATTTTTTTCCTCAAATGCTTGGCAAAAAATTCAAAACATTGCTCGTTCTTTTGTGACTTGGTTTTTGGACTCCAAACTGATTTACTTCTAGGTCTCTCTCTCTCTCTCTCTCTCTCTCTCTCTCTCTCTCTCTCTCTCTCTCTCTCTCTCTCTGCTTTTCCTATCTCTGGGTCTCTCCCTCCGACCTCTCCCTTTATGAGTGTGTGTATGTGTAGATGAACAGACCAATACTAGAGTTTCGTGTACTTTTAGTGTATTACAGGAAACCTTAAAGGGTGAACTGTGTCATAGATCTATATTATGTTTGTTTATAGCAAATACCCAAAGGATGGTTATGAAGAAGGTATCACTGGAAAATATATACAAACAGTTTATTCGACCTCTGATAGGTAAGTATGTATTTATAGTACATTGTATACATAGGTGTTATGGTGAGTCAAAAACAGTCAATTAGTCAACTAGCATTTATTAAGTGCCTACTCTCAGGGCAGCTATGTGGCACCCGGGGTAGAGGGGCCAGGCATGAAGTTGGAACCAGGAATCAAATCTGGCCTAAGACACTTTCTAGCTGTGTGACCCTGGGCAAGTCACTTATTATCCATGTTTCCCTAGCCCCTCCTCTTCTGTCTCAAATTTTTCACTAAGACAAAAAGTAAAGTTCTTTCTTTCTTTTTTTTTAAATCCTACTCTGTGCCAGGCACTGTGCCAGGCAGTGAGAATGCCAAGAAAAGAAAAGCAAGTAAACAAAAAGACTTCCTTGTTCAAGGAATTCAACCGTCTAATGGACAGCCACCAATCCATTTTGGAGAGAGCACAGAATATGTGAAGAAGGGTAGACAATAAGCCTAGGGGAGAAAATTGGGAGCAGATTGTACAAGGTCTTTAATGTCAAATTATAATTTTTTCACTGGTGATTCTTGGTCTACATAGGAGTCAGCAACTTTTGGTAAGGATGGCCCTGGGACAATCAATTAATCAATACACAAATTATGTACCACTTTCCCCCTTCTTTGCCATTTTTGCAAGTCTAATAGTGCCCTCTTGCTAAAAGTCTGCTTCTGTCACAGCAGGAGCCTTTGAACAAATTAACATCCTCATCCTCTCTCCCTGAGAAGGAACGTGAGATAAAAAGCTGGCTTCTATACTAGGAGAACCTGGGTGGAAATACTGCCTTTAACACATACTGGCCATGTGACTCTGGGCAAGTCATTTAACTTCTTATTACTCTAGCAAAATATCTAAGAATAAAAATTGTAGAGCCCCGGCCAATCTGCATTAGTTTAGGGAGTTTCTTCATCCCGAATCTCCACACACACACACACACACACTGATTAAATCCCAGGTCCAGGTTCTATCCTTAGGTTTATCTTCTCCCTTGCTGGCATGACAAAAGAAGCAATCATTTAATCAATCGACAAGCATTTATTAAGTAATTACTATGCTCCAAATGCTGTTAAAAACTCCTGGTTTATAGTGTGACATTGATATTGGAGAAATTGTTAGATTAATGTCTTTTCCATAGAGGTATGTCTATTATGGACATGGTTAGACATAACCTCTTCCCATAAGAGCATTTCTATTAATAGACTAAGTAGCTTTCTCTTGATCCTAGAGTGCTTGATGATTCCCCTCATTTACCTATGCCGTATGTGGGGCTTTCGCCCTTTGGTCAGTTAGACAACATGAGTGCTCTCTCACTACGTGTGAGAGGTACCGTGGAGAATTATTAAAAAAAAATAATAAACCTGCCTACCCCATAAAACCTATCCCTATAGATGTAATACTCATAACATATGTATACATAAGGCATATATCCTATTTTCATTTTGCCTTTATTTTATACATAAACATATGCATCTCTATATAATATATGTAATGTCATTATATAGAGAGAAATAATAAACCTGACTCCCCTATAATATCTATCCCCATACATGTAATAGCTATACTATATATGTATATACATTATATATTTACATATTATCTATATGATATATACATTTGTAATACTATGTATAGTATAATTCTATAGAGAGAAATAATAAGCCTGTTTTCCTTATAATACCTATATCTACATATGTAATATTTATAATATATACACATTATGTATAATGTTTATTATATATTTTATATATAAACATACCTATTTCTATATGATACATGCATTCGTAGCATGTATAATGTAATTCTATAGAGAAAAATAATAAATTTGTCACCTCTATAACACCTATGCCTATGTAGGTAATATTTATAATATATATTATATATGTTTATGTATTATATATCTGATATATAAACATAACTATTTATATGTGATATATGCACTTACAATATATATGATTATATATAGAAATAATAAAATTGTCTCCCCTATAATGCTTATACCTATGTATATAACACCTATTATATATATACACATTATGTAGAATATTTATATAATTTCCATTCTATATATAAATGTACATATTTCTATATGATATATACATGTGCAATATGCATATATACAATGTAATTATATCTATAGAAATGATAAACCTGCTTGCCCTATAATACCTATACCTATATATGTACCACCTATATATTATGTATAATATTTACACATAAAACATATATGCATATATACATGTGTATATATTGTAATGATAATTTGTACAACAATATGGAAAGTAAGATGATGGACAGTTAACTGATTAGCACATAGAATGAACTGAGCCTGGGAGAAGGTGCCATGTGCCAGGACAGTTGAAACTCAGGTATATAAGGAAGGATTTGAACTGGGAGATCATCTCAGTCTGAGATATTTGGGAAGTGGGAGGTTGTGGTGAGGGTAGGCCATAGGTCAACTTGAGTTACCAGCAACCTGAACCAACCAATTTCACAGTCCCAGATCCTGTGTTACCCTTATACTGAATAACCTGATCCTAATTCATTCACCAAGAAGAAGCAACAACATCTAAAAGCAAAGTAACCAAATTTGGGTTGAAACCAGTCTGGTCCTTTGTGTTTCATTATCACAACTTAAGTGTTACACTTAGGTATCACTCATACACCCTCATCTTCAGCTCCTCATAACACCAGGATCATTATAATAATATGAATATACATACACACATATACACATGTATATATATGTATATATAAAATACGTACCCTAGAATAACAAACATTCTGTAACCTTTAAGTGCTTGCAATTTATTAGAGGAAGGAATGACTGAATCCATAAATGCAGAAAAATGCATAAGAACACATACAGAATGAATATAGTTTCTGGCTGTGTGCCTGAATGCAGAATTGAATTGCATTCTCTCTGGATACATAAAAACTTAATACCTTCCATGCTCATTCAGAAAAACAGTTATCCATTCCAATATTCTATCTGTAGCATGTTGAAAGGTGCTTGTTTCCCTTCCTGCCATATTCTTCTAAATGAGCAATTTCCCCAGATAGCCCTGATTTTCTTTTAATAGCCTATTTTCAACCGTTTTAAAACCTTTTTTAAAAATCTCAGTCCTTTTGAATGTGTTTTTCTTTTTGGTTTGCTCCCTATTTTGAGAGTTCCAAGACCCCCAATGTTATTACCTGCAGCATAAAGTCATTTGGTTTACTCCACACTGACCCCTTTTAAGTAATTTCTCCCAGTGTTACTATGAAAAGGGGAACCTCTTTTTTCCTGGTCTAGGTGCTCTCCTCATAACTCCTGAATCCTTAAGTTGTGGTTATCCCTTCTATTATTCCATTGCCACCTTCTTTAGGTAATTAGCAAGTCATTGGATAGTATAATCTGGAGTATTCATATTGACAAATTCTGGACTGCAAAGTTTCTCAAAATATTGCTACTAACATTTCATCATATCCTTACCATATTTTTTTTAAAGGTGATTGTCAGAGCAATGTATGAACCTGTCATCTATGAGACGGAGGTGTTCACATTTATGTAATTGTTCATGTTTGCACAGGTCTGTCATTGAAAAGGATATGTGTACCTATTGTCGAAAGCCCCTGGGCTCAAATACCAAAATGATCTTGGATGAGTTACAGATTTGCTGTCATTCAACTTGCTTCAAGGTAAGAGGAGCTTAATTTCTTTTTCAGACTATGAGCTTACATAGCAACGAATAATAAAGAAAGGAATGGAAAAGCACATATTAAGTGATTACTATATTAAATGAGTACTGAGAATGCCAATATGAAAGTGAAACAATCCTTGCCTTCACAGAACTTCGGTTAAGGCTGGTTGGTGGGTGAAGAGCGACAACAAACAAATGATTGGTACTGAGGGAGAGAGGGCTTGCTTTGAGGAGTTACAAAGAGAGCAAGTTGATCCAAAGGGCAACTGATCGACATGCCTTTTCCAGAAAGCAATGTTAGGCATTGATTTGACAGCTGCTCCTCAAACAAAAGGCTGAAAATGGAGAGAGGAGATGGATGGTCTTTAGTGGTAGGGCAGATGGCAAGATGTCCCAGGTGGTTGCCTAGATGGGATATAGAGAACAAAGTGGGCTAGGGCTAGCTGGATGTAGTTGAGCTGGTGAGTTATCATTCATTTACTCACCAACATTTCACTAAGGAGAAATTCCTCATCCTATCCTAGGGAAGGAATTTCAAAGCTGAAAGGATTAACTGCCCCAGGGCGTGGGACATGATTTCTCCAAGTTAGGTCTAGAGGATATAGTTATAAGTGACAAAAAGCATAGCAATGGCAGAGCACATAAAAAAAAAATGGCCCACGTAGATGCCTAGATGGAATATAAAGCTTGGTCTAGTAGAATACATAACATAAAATAATTGCTTTTTAGAACAAATGTAAGGAAAGTAATGCTATAAACCCCTTCTATTGTTTTCATCAATAATACATTGCTTAAATATGCTCTTCAGTGCTCTCAAAGATTTGTAGGTATTTGGCTTAGCGATATCCTTAGAAACAATTAATAATATATATTTGACATTTGACAATTCCCGGCTCTTTTCATATCTGTAGAAATGGATCAGTGTACATCTGATGAATTTATAAAAATGGCTTCAATGCCTTAAGGAATCATAGTGATTGTGTTCTTTTAAAAAATTACAAAACCACAGGGAAAAAAAAGGATATATACAAATTCCAATGTTTATATTCTGCAGTGCGACCATAAAATGTCATTGGAGCACTTGGAAAGATAGACAGTTGATCCCTAACTTCCGAGATTTTTACAGATCGTCCTCATAGCAGCCTGATTCTAATAGCATAATTAGTTATAATTAGTTGCCTAATTCAAGGTATCTGTGCAGGGGTGGCCCTCAATGACCTAGCGTCTAATTAGCTTCTAATGTACTGGGATTGAATATGTCCCATAATCAAAGGCTAGGAGATAACTTTCTTTTCCTGCAATAAGCAGAAATAGAGATGCTGACTTGAAGCCAAGTCACTGGGAAGACCATGTGGCTTAGAAACACAGCCATGGATAGCAACAGCTTAGTAGCTAGGGCTACAAATCAAAGGGAGATCTTGACATGTTTATAGTGTGGAAAGGCCTGCTGGTCTTCCATTAGTCTTTTGAGATCTATGCATATAAATGGATAGTATTGTATTTAGCCTCATTTCCAAACATGAAAGACATTGATATACTATATATACATGACATTATATTAACATTAGAGAAGAGCTTCTCCCTGGAAGTTTTTACAGTGGAATGTGAAGACTACACGGTTAGTATAATGAGTAAAATCCCCCACAAAATTACTACATTTTATTGAAAAGAATAATGCTCCCTGTGGTACAGTATTTACTCTAGACCTGTCCATACAGAAGGATCATGTGCAAATTATCTCATTCCTGCTGCCATAGCCCCCACAGCAGCTGTTTCAAACCTTTTCTTCTTTCCTTCAGCCCCAACCTCAAACTCCAGCCTCCCCTCTCACTTACTATTTTACTGGAACCAAGGCCATCTCTTGGAGCTTTCTTATGTCTCTTCCACTGCTCAGAATCTCTCTATGTCCTTGAGTATACCGCCTTCTCTCTGTCTCAGAAAGCAAAGTGACCTTCCTCTTTACAAGGTTAACCTCTGCTTTTATCATCATAATCTCTCTTCCTTCTGTCTCCTTGAGGATATTGCTTCATTTCTCTTTCTTTTTTCCCACTTCTCTCTCCTTTCTTCCTCTCTCCTCCCCCTTTTTTCAGTTTCCTTCCCTGTCTTCTCTCTCTCTCCCTTTCCCCTTCTTTCTTCTCTCCTTCCTTTTCTTTCTTTCTCCCTCCTTCCCCTTTTCTCTCTCCCTCCTCCCTTCTTTCTCTACTTCTCTCTTTTCCTTTTCCTTTCATCTCTCTTTTTATTCCCTTTCTTCCTTCTCTCTCTCTCTCTTCATCTCTTTAAAGTTTCTATCTTTAATCACTTCTCTTCCTCTCCCAATATTCTTGGATTTTCCCTACTACAAAAAGCAAAGATACCTTCTATTAACAGTTCCCAAGCTCCAGTCCCTTTTAAAATTTAACCTCACTATTAAACTTCTAGAAACGAGACTCTACATTTTCAGCCTTCATTTTCTCAATATTCATTCTCTCCTCATTTTCCAGAAATCTGATCCCCACCACTCTGACTTAAAAAGTCAACAGTCTCCCAAATCTCCAATTACTTCTTAATTGCCAAAGCCTTTCCTCAGTCCCAATCCTCCTTGAACCCTCTATAGAAGTGATGGTGAACCTTTTAGAGACAGAGTGCCCAAACTGCAACCCTCATACTGCATATGAACCATCCCATTACCCCAAACATGAGAGGGAGAAAGCATTCCCATTGGGCTGCTGGGCAGAGGGGTGAGTGAAGTGAAAAATGCCCTCGGGCAAGGTGGAGATGGGGAAGGGAACAGCCTCCTCAGGTGTGGTGGAGAGGGGGAGGGGAACAGCCTCCTCCAACACATGTGCCATAGGTTTGCCAACACAGTTCTATAGCATTTGGTACTGTTGGTCACATCACCTTTTTTCATACTTGTCCATCCTTTTTCTTCCAGGACACTGATTTCTCCTGATTTCCCCCCTATTCTATCTATCTATGCTTATTCTTTGCTGGTTTGTATTCCTTCTTCTGTCTACTAAGTGTGAATATTTTCTAGGACATATTCTTTACTCTTTTCTCTTCTCTCTATATACTTTCTGTGTTAGAGATTTCACCTTCCTTCATGAATTCATTTATTTATCTGTCTATCTATCTATCTGTCTGTCTGTCTGTCTGGCATGATACACATAAATTGATATAGCTGGATAGATATCCAGCCCCATCTCTCCTCTGAACTATAGCAATGCATATTCAACAACTTATTGGGACCTTTTTTGTCTAGATATTCTGTTAGTTCTTCAAACTTATCATATCCTAAATGAACTCATAATTTTTCCCCTTCAAACTTGTCTTCCAAGTTTTTTATTTTTGTTGACAGAACTACTATTCTACCAGTCACCAAGGCTCAAAATCTTGAAGTTATTTTTGACATCTATATCTAATCAGCTGTCACCTCTTGTGTTGTCAGGGTCATAAATATCTGTTGCATCTGTCTTCACATCTCCATTCACTCTACCACCTTAATTCAGGTCTTCATTAACTTGCTTGGACAACGGAAATAGCTCCTCAACTATTCTTCCTTCCCCTATTTTCTATTCCATTCTCCCTCAACTGTCCAAATAATCTTCTTAAACTGTAAGTCTCACCACATCACCACTTGGTTTTCTATTGCCTATAAGACAAATGGCAACTCCTGAGTCTGGCATTTAAGGCTTACCACAATCTAATTCCAACCTATCTTTCTAGCTTTAGTTCATACTCCTCTCCTTTGTGTACTCTATATTGTAGCCAAACAATACTACTAGTTGTTTCACAATCTCATTTTACTGTCTCCCCCATGGGAGTAGGAGAAGGTCTGGAATATGTTTTCTCCATATCTCCCCATGTTGAAATTTTTCTTTCAGTGGGGCCAAGCCCTTACTTAAGTGTTACTTTCCCCATGAAGCTTCCCCTGATTCTCCTCTAGCTAAAAATGATTATTCTCTCCTTGTATATTTCTAGAAGATATTATTTATACTTCTCCTTTGATCTCATCAGCCCTTTTTTGCCTTATACCTACATGTATACATACATTTCATATTCTACTCATTAGATTATAAGATCTTTGAAGACAAAAACTGTTTGCCTTCTGTTATTTCTGTATAGTCATGACCTAGCCCAGTGGCTGGCACACAGGAGGTAATTAATAAATGTATTGCTTCAGTAAATAACTATATGTTGTCATTAAGTTCATTAATTTTAAGTGACTCTTTTCATTTTTCATGGCTAATAAAGTAGTGACCCAGTTCTGCTTTTATACCTGCCTATCTGTGAACTAAATGAGAACTCCAAATGGCTAGATAGGTTCTGATATCCCACTTTTTGGGAGATAGAAATTGGTTTTCTTATTCAGTGAGAGCCTTTGCATTTTAATTTTCTTTCTTTTTTCTCTAGTGTGAAATTTGCAAAAAGCCTCTGGAAAACTTGGAAGCTGGTGACAGTATTTGGATCTATAAACACACTGTACATTGTGAGCCTTGCTACTCCAAGGTTGTAGGTATGTGCCAAGTTTTGCAATATACCAACATTTTTGTAAACATCGATAGAAAGGAGGTGTATGTAATGATGCAAATTAAGTTATTTTAATAATATTCCCCTTTAATTTTTGATAAATATTATTAGTGAAGCTATTTGAGCAAAATTATTTTAGGGATCCTCTCGTACCCTAAATAGATTGCTTTAGTACTCTGGCTTGTGTTGCAAAAAAAAAAAAAAAAAAGTTAAAATGCTTATAGATTTCAATATCAAGCCTTGTATGCAATTTATTGCCTAAATAGTTACCTCCTTCACTAGCTAACTATCACAGAAAGAGATAGAAATGCCCCCCACAACTACTCTTTGCATCATTCATTGACCTTATAGTCATCACCAGTAGCAAAAAACGACCTCTGATATTTGTATTTCTATATTCTGGTGAAGATCTATTGTTAATTTATTGGCTGATTGTTTAAAACTTCTCCTTATCTAACCCAAGCTGGAACTACAGTGGCCACTTATGAGTCTGACTCTACTAATTATCCACAAACAATATCTGGCCTGCTTATTTCAGCCTGAGCTGATTCATCCCTGCCAGAACTGACTGTCCTAGTGGACTACAGCTCAGAACTCCTGAGTTCAAATGATCTACCAGCCTCATCCACGGGAA
Organism: Gracilinanus agilis; assembly: GCF_016433145.1. NCBI lineage: Eukaryota > Metazoa > Chordata > Mammalia > Didelphimorphia > Didelphidae > Gracilinanus > Gracilinanus agilis. The sequence goes on along the minus strand of NC_058132.1, from coordinate 555,860,766 downwards.
TTATAGATATGCACCATTATTCCAGGAATAGTTCAATTATTAACAAAGTGATTTTTAACAGTATTAAAAGTGATTTTTAACAGTATTAAAAGAATCATGAAGTTAATGCAATATTAAATTATTATTATATTTGTCTTTTCATAAATTATCTCAATACTCAGTTATTTGAAGCATTGTCATTTAGAAGGATTATACTTGTTCTACTTGGCCCCAGGCATCAGATTTAGGACCAGTGGATAGAATTTATGAGGAAATAGGTTTCACCTCAGTGAGTAGAAGAAAATTCCCAAGGATGCCAAACTGTCCAAATAAATGGAATGAATTAAAACGGGAAGGTTTTAAGTTCACTGTGACTGGTGATCTTCAAGAAGAGGCTGAACATTTGTCAGTCAAATGTGGAGGGAGGTTGAGGCTGGTGGATAGCTTGGGTTTGGGAGTTCTAAGATATAGTAGGTCTAAAGATCAGGTATCCACCCTGAGCCCAGTAGTATACCAATGTGGTGAGCTTCTAGGAGTGAGGGCTTCCAGGCTGCCCAAGGAGGGACAAACTAGACCATGTCAGAAATAAAAAGGGTCAGGTTGGATCAGCAGTGTGGTCAAGCCCATGAGCCTGGGAAAAACAAGTCTCAGAAACAAATAAAAAGCATATCAAAGGATGAAGGGGATTTCAATAAATCAATAATTGAACTATGCTAGAAATATTGGCTCTATGACCCTGGGTAAGCAGCTTAGCCTCTTCATCCTTATAAGATCTTTAGGAGATCCTCAGAAGCAGATTATTTTCCTTTTGCTTTGTGATTGTTGTTTTTCAGTCATTTTCAATCATGTCAGACTCTTTGTGACCCCATCCAGGGGTTTTCTTGGCAAAGATCCTACAGGGGACCTCAACTTTCCCATATCAGAACTAGATAAATCTAACCAAAAAATAAATAAGAAAGAAGTAAAGGGAAGGAATGAAATTTTAGAAAAGTTAGATTTAATAGATATCTGGAGAAAATTGAAGAGAGATAAAAAGGAATATGCCTTCTTTTCAGCAGCACATGGTACATATACAAAAGTTGGTCATGTACTAGGGCATAAAAACTCATCCAAATGAAGAAAAGCAGAAATAAGTAGTGTGACTTTTTCCATATTATATGCAATAAAAATTATAACCAATAAGGATTCATGGAAAACCAATTAAAAATTATTTGGAAACTAAATAATCTAATTCTTTAAAATAGGTGGGTCAAGGAACAAAGATACTGGTGTGACTTACCATTTCTTTTTCCAGCTCATTTTCTAGTATACAAAGACAGAGGCAAACAGGGTTAAGTGACTTTTCCAGGGTCACATAGCTAAGAAGTATCTTGGCCAGATTGGAACCCTGGTCCTCCAAAATCTAGCCCTGGCACCCTATCCACTGTGCTATTCTGAAAGATTTTTAGTTATAAAGAAGGTTCTGACAAGCATTGGTCAAAGGAGTTTCCTGTACCAATGTAATCAGATGTCTAATTCCTATCTGTATCCTTATTAATATAAATTATGTGAGGAGTGCCCTATTTTTTACTCCAAATAATTCATGAAGAGTTGGGAAGCTAGTTTTAAAAATGTTTGGTATAGAGGGGGCAGCTGGGTAGCTCAGTGGAGTGAGAGTCAGGCCTAGAGACAGGAGGTCCTAGGTTCAAACCCGGCCTCAGCCACTTCCCAGCTGTGTGACCCTGGGCAAGTCACTTGACCCCCATTGCCCACCCTTACCAATCTTCCACCTATGAGACAATACACCGAAGTACAAGGGTTTAAAAAAAAATGTTTGGTATAGGGACAGGTAGGTGACTCAATAGGTAGAGAGTCACCTGGAGATGAGAGGTTCTGAATTCAAATATAGTGATAGAAATTTCTTAGCTGTGTGACCCTGGGCAAGTCACTTAACCTCAATTGCCTAGCCCTTATTGCTATTGGAACTGATGCTTAATATTGTTTCTAAAGATGGAAGACAAGAATTTAAAGGGAAAAAGACATTTTATATGCAGAAATAGTATTGTAATAAAATTCTGTGAGATGAGCCTACATCTTAAAAATTCAGTATCAGCTTTCTATTTTTATATTCAGTTAATGAAAGAGAGATACAGTGGAGTTGGAAACCAGATAACAATGCAGTATAAAAGACATTTTCTCCTATGAAGTTTCTCTCTTTCTGTGCAGATGGTATGCCAAAGAGTAATTTATTTGATTCCTACAAAGAATCTAAATCAGGAAACCTCACTTTATTAAAAGGACCATAAGTTACAGAACAGTTAGGACATTAATATCTGGGCTAACCCACACCTAGGACAATGGAGCAGCTAAGTGGTACAGTGGGTAGAGCACTGGTTTTGAAGCCAAGAAGACTCATCTCTCCAAATTCAAATCTAGCTTTAGACATTTATTAGCCATGTGATTCTGGGCAAGTTATATAACCAAGTTTGCCTCAGTTTCTTCACCTGTAAAATGTGCTGGAGAAAGGAATAGCAATTCACTTTGGTATCTTTGTCAAGAAAACCCCAAACAGGTTCAGGAAGAATCAGACACAACTGAAAAACAACTGAACAACAAAGGCCCAGGAGGCCAGGAATTTGAATTAAAAAAAAAAAAAAAGTTGAACACCATTCAGCAAGTGGTCAAAAATGAATCTCAAAAAAGAAGCAAATCCTGCTCATACTTTGTCCTCCTTCACATGCTTTCCCCAGCCAGTCACTACTCATATTTAATTTTCCTCCTAATACCTGCTCCTTTGTTGCCTTCTAAGATATATCAAGTACCTACTAAATCTCTGATGTAAGTCTATTGATCCACAACCCATAGTTCCTCAAAGTAAGAAAACATGCATTTATTAAATCCATACTAAGTATCATACATTGTGCTGAATGTTTTATAAATATTATCTCATTTGTTCCTCAAAACAACTATAATAGGTTTGTGTTATTACTATCCCCATTTTTCAATTAGGGAAACTAAGGCAGATGTTAAGTAACTTGACAAGGGTCATAAGCCGATAAGTATCTGAAGCTGAATTTGAACTTGGGTCCTCCTAATTTCAGGTCTACCCCCGAAGAGCCAAAAGTGCTCTCTTTTTTCCTTTCCTGCCTTTCCAACCTCAGAATTATATGTTCAGAGGGTTGGATGTAGGCAGGATTAAAAACCATATGGTAGGGGATGTGTTTCTAGTCTCGATCTGTTCCCACAATGCATTAATGTGTTTGCCTTTTTAATTATAGGCACATAGAGAATTATAATGAATTCAATATATCTAATTGTTATTTTCTTTTTACTTTTAGCCAAGTGGATTCTGTGATTCTGACACATGGAAACCAAGATGAATGCCATTTATTGGGAACATTTAGTTTGGTTTTTTTTTTTTTAAGAAAGCTTTTTAGTTAACAACATTTATTTTTAAGCTTTCTCACTGACGACTGAAAGAATCATATGTAAAATTGCTAATTCTGCTATGAATCAAATAGTCATTGCATATGCTAATGTTAGCCACAGGAAGGGAACTATTCCATTTAAAGCAGATTTAGAGATCAAAAATTAAACTGGCTGTAAGCATTTTCTCCAGCCTGCCCATCACAACCAGTGCCAAAGCAGCAATGGTTCTGATGGCAATGAGCATTGACAGAGTTAAGGAAGGCACTTCAATTTTAGGCTATGAGTCATCATTTTTATTTTAACTTATTACTTGGGAGTTTTCTTGCCCATCTTTATTTTTTTCAGCCCTTCAATGAATGGGTCATTCTTTTAATTGGTATTATTGATGTGAATTAAAATACATTTTAACAAATCACTCATGAAATGAAGACAAATCTGCCTCACACATGTCCAGATGACATCTACAAAAAATGTTCTGATGGCTAATTTCTGACAACATGGTAGCAAGGGTTAATATGGAACAGCTAGATGGCACAATGGATAGAGTAGTGAACCTAAAGTGAAGAAGACTTATTTTCCTGAGTTCAAATCTGGCCTAAGACACTAAATAACTGTGTGACCCTGGGCAAGTCATTTAAACTTATTTGTCTCAGTTCCTCATCTGTAAAAATAAACTGGAGAAGGAATCAGTAAACCATTCCAGTATGTTTGCCAAGAAAATCCCAAATGGGGTCACGAAGAATCGGAAACAACTGAACAAAGGTTTACTACGAAAGGGCAATTTTCTACTTTAAAGATAGGGAGGAAAAAAATAAAGCTAGGGAGGACCTATGATTTTGTATTTTTCAAATGTCTAAAGAAACATTATCTTGGTAGCTTATTTTATCAGATATTATTTTTATAGACTCAAGAACCAAAGGGAATAGATTTGTGGGTGAATGACAAGATCATATTAAATGTATACTTTGTAGGTAGTACCTTTGTTAAATTTTTCTTTGCATGCTTTTCAGAATCTAGTTAAAGGTATTCAATGACAAACAATGGTTATGGACTACGGAAGCACTTTCTTTGGTGTGTCACACATATTCACATTGCAAAGCACTTTGTATCTGCTTACAAAAATAAATTTAAATGCCTGTTAACAAATCTTTTTGTTGAGTGTGATAATCAGCTTCATTTGCCAGTGGAGTCATTAACTGATTTGCGAGTGAGTCAGTAAACATTTATTAAGCTCCTACATGTCAGGCACTGTGTTAAGCTCTGAAGATACAAAGAAATACAAAAGACAGTTCCTGCCCTCTGAGTAGTTCACCATCTAGTAAGGGAAACAATATGGAAACAACTACGTATAAACATGATATAGGCAGGACAAAGTGGAGAAAATAAACAGAAGAAAGGCATGAGCATGAAAGGGGATCAAGAAAGTTTCTTATAGAAGATGGATGTTAGCTGTAACTTGAAGGAATCCAGGGAATATAGGAGGCAGAGGTGAAGGAGAGAATTATGACGAACGGGATTTTTTCTTACGTGATGTGACCAATGTTTTATTTATTGGTGTTTCTTGTAGTACGAAGACTCTATTTTTTGTTTGTGATGTAGCTTCCCCATAAGAATTTGGGAGTTCTCAAATTGAAATCCAGAAAAAGGAACATTAATGATTGTTTTTATACTCGTAATGAGTATTCTTCAAAATGAGACTTGAACTTTTAAATAATTCCAAAGAAAGAAGCAAGGTAGGGGCAGCTAGGTGGTTCAGTGGATAGAGAGCCAGGTCTGGAAATCAGAGGTCCTGGGTTCAAATCTTCCCTCAGATACATCCTAGGTGTGTGACTGTGGGCAAGTCACTTAATCCCAATTGCCTAACTCTTACCTCTCTTCTGCCTTGGAACTGATATTGATTCTAAGACAGAAGGTAAGGGTCTATTTTTTTTTTAAAAAAGGCAAGATAGTTGAGGAGAACTGAGCTAGAGAAACTCAAAAGCAGCCTTAGAAAATTACCATGATTGACTAATTCAAAAAATCCTTCTGGATTACAGGGAGGTATTATTACATCTGCTCTACACAGGAAACTGGCCCCATAAGAGTTAAATCCAAAGTGACTAACAAAAAATAATAATGCTCTAATAGTTGTCCTTAGGAGGAGCTTGAGAAGACATAATAATTCTGTGTTCATTAATTCACCCTCCATGAGAAGCCATAATAATTGAGCCATGTGTTTTATTGTTCTTTTATTATATGGTATCCGAATGGATCAAAAGAAATAATTTTGTCAGACTCGAAATTCATCATAAGAAAAGACTGTGGATACAGCAGGTTCCCTGCTTTGAAAAAAAATCATATTAACATGTAAATAATTTTGTAGCAAGAACTAATCTTTTTTATATATTTTTTGTACATCATTGATGTAAAGTATTTTATTTCCCTTTAGTGTATGAAGAAACAAAAATACATTTTTCATAGCTGCTAAATGAACCTTTTATCCTCCTTTGATAATATATTAAAAATAACTAAAATAATGCTTTGAAAATGGAGTAAGTTGAGGGTAAAGGAAGACAGAGAAGGAGTTGAATTCACCAAATCCACTTCACTATAACTGAGTCTACAAATACCATTAATAGACTATTTATACCAAAACATTTTTTAAAAATTTGTCACAACCATTCATCTGTTTCTGTGAATAAATAGCAACATCATAACTATGCTAGACTTCTTTGTTCAGAATCAGCCTAACGACCCCTGATTTTGATTTCTCCAACTAAGAGCACATTTATAAAACACATGCAATGGATCAAAAAAAGGAAGTGCTTTAAACTGAATTATATCATAGAATTAGTTTTCTGGAGATGGATGGCATTTCAGAGGTCATCTAGTACAAACATCTCATTTTTCACATGGGAAAACTGAAGACAAAAGGGATAAAATTATTTAGGAGTAAGAAAAGTGAGAGGAGTCCAAGTAAGAAAATCTGGTCTTGAATCTTAGTTCCTTCATATACAAATTTTGGGTCTCAGTATCCTCATCTGCAAAATGGGAAGGTTGGACCAGGTTCTTTTCAGCCCTAAAAACATGTGAACTTGTTACTTGCTCAAAGCAACAGAGGTAGTAAGTGGCACAGTCAGAATCTGACCTCAAGTTTTCTAAGTCCAAGTTCAGGGTTCTTTGATTTTTATTAGCAAAAGGAGAGAGTAGGTAGTAGGTGCAGAAGAAAGAGTGCTTGGCCTGAGCCAGGAATACGCATCTTCCTGAGTTCACATCTGACCTCAGACATTTACTAGTTATGTGACCCTGAGCAAGTCACTTAACTTGTTCTCAGTTCCCTCATCTGTAAAACAAGGCTGGAGAAGGAAATAAAAAAATCACTCCAGTATCTTGTAAAGAAAACCCCAAATGTGGTCACGAAGTGTTGGACCTAACTGAAAACAGCTGACAACAATTGCAAAAGCAAGAAGCCAAAGGAAAGCAATTCACTTCAGAAATGTAATTTATTAAGTTGTCCCCCTTTAATTAAGTTAAATAATAAGAAACTGATTCAATAAATAATCAAACACGTATATCCTTAATCATTTGACCACATTAATTTATATTATTAAATAGGATTAGTAACTTAATAATTAGTAATAAGTATTTCCAACTAATACTGATTAGCATCTCTGGAAAAATTCTAGCTTGTGTTTAATATTATAGAAAACTGATGGCATTTGGATAATTTTCATATTGAGGATATATCTAGAATGCTGTTAAAACCACTGATTTAAGAATGAAAAAATTATTTTGTTGATTTTTATGTCTACATAGTCTGATTTTCATTAATTAAATAGCTGCTTTGGTATGTGGACAAACAAATTTGAATAAGTACAATTTGGTCTTCAAGAGACCCAATTTTAATTTTACTACTCTGGCAATTAGTAACTGCAATTGACATTAGGGAAATCACTTAATTTCCATATACCTCAATTTCCTTCTTAAAAATAGAGGGTTAGAATAGAGAATCCATTTTCATCTTAAAACTCTGATTCTCTCATTGTCTTATTTGTTGCATATATCTAAAAGTAAAATTAAATGTCATTCTTTCATATATAACAATTTGAAAACATTTTCAAAACATGGATTGAGGTTTTTTTTGCTTCAATATGTATTTCCTTAAATAATTTCCAAGAAATAATATGAATTATGTACCAAATATCAACAGGACCTTAAATGCCACTCATAACTTTTTTCTTGGGGAAAAAATGAATCCATGAGTGTTGTTTTTCAGTTCTAATGTTCTGATTTTGGAAGAATAGCCACAATATTTACAAGATTTGTTCATATTTGTACTCTGGGTGTCATAATGTTATACACCAATTTTTTTCCCTCAGATGAAGTTCACTTTCCAGTTGGCAAAACAAAGTTGTGAAATTCAGTCCTTGAATTTACTGCATCATTTGCTACCATCAATCATTTCTTTTTACTTTATACTGTTCTGTCCTTTGGCTTCTCTGACACTTTGCTATCCTATTTTCATCTTCTTTCCTCTTTGAGCAATCCAAACTCATTCATTGGTTCATCTTTCTTCAACTACCATAATTAAGCTCTGTTTACCCTTCCACACTGACCAAACTCTGTCTTTGGACTTCTCTTCTCTGACCATACTTTCTCCCTCAACTTCATCCACTTCATTGCTTCAATTATCTACTCTATATAGATTGTTTTCAAGACTGTATCTTTATCATTGATCTTTACCCTGAATTTCTATTTCCAACTTCCTACTGAAAATCTCCTCTTGGATTCCTCATTGGCATCTGAATCTCAGTCTGTCTAAAACATAATTCATTATATTTCTTCCTCTCTTAATTTCTCTCCTCCTAGTCTACCAGATTTTACAACTCAAATTCTTCCTTATCACCATTAATTTCTGGAACCTCCACATTGTATCAGTTACCATGACTCATTGCAATATCTCTGGTCCTCACCCTTCTGTTTGCACCCCTACTGCTTTAGTTCAAACTTTCATTTCTTTTGTCTCAGCTTCACGTAATAGTCCCTTAAATCTTCCTGCTTTTAAACTCTCAAAGTGATTTTCCTAATTCTGTTGTTTTGTCATTTGCTGCCCTACTCAAAAAAAATTCTGTGAATCACCACTAACTATTGAATAAAATAAAATCTCCTGAGCACAGCATTCCAAATACAGTATTACACAATCTGACTTTAACCCAGTTTTCTAGGCTTTATTTTATGGTACTTCCTGATAAATATCCTCCAGCTAGATTGATTGAATACAATTTTTAAAAAATCTCATCTTATTCTCACATTTGCTCACATGATGTCTATTAATTCGGGAACAGTTTCTCTCCAACTCCATAATTCTTTCAAGTCCCGTCTTAGATGTTACTTTCTGATCTACGCTACCTCCTTATAGGTCATGCTACTTTATTTGACCCCATACTATGCATTTAATCATTTTCTAACCTGTATTATAGTTATTTGTATACCTGAGACACTCCACAGCTTTCTACCACACTGGAAATTTCTTGAGGGTCAAGATCATTTCACTTTTCATCTTCAGTTCCCTAGTTCCTTCTAGAGTATAAGTAAAATTTGTGGCAGATTCTGCCTCTCTGTAAATTTTTCAAGGCCTAGAGGCCAGGAAGTCAAGAACAGGATCAAGTTAAAGGCCAAGGGTCAAGCCTCTAGGTTCTTACTCTCTTGGAATATAGAGGTCAGGTCTAAAGCCCTAGGAAGGACCAATGCCAAGGCTAATCTCTTGTCTCCATATGCAGGCCCAAGAGCCAGATCTCAGTCCCAGGAAACATCTCCCCAGAATCTAGTTCTTTCCCTACCCAGGAACAGTCCTAGATGCCCCAAGAAAGACGAGAGGTCAGGCTTTCTGCTTCTCCTATATAACACCACAGAGCAGAGGACCAAGATAAAGGACCAGGCAGATAGAACCTTTCTTCTTGCTCTCTTGTTCCCAGGTTCAGTTTTAAAGATCCAAGAGACAGCAGCTAGGTTGCTCAGTGGAAAGAGAGCTAGGCCTAGAGATGAGAGGTCCTGGGTTCAAAACTAGCCTTAGATACTTCCTAGCTATGTGATTCTGGCCAAGTCACTTAACCACCATTGCCCGGACCTTACTACTCTTCTGCTTTGGAACCAATACATAATATTGATTCCAAGGCAGAAGGTAAGAGTTTAGGAAAAAAGGAAGGAAGGAGGAAAGGAAGAAAAGAGGGAAGGATGGAAGGAAGGAAGGAAGGAAGGAAAGAAGGAAGGAAGGAAGGAAGGAAGGAAAAGAGGAAGGAAGAAAGAAGGAGGGAAGGAAGGAAGGAAGGAAGAAAGGAAGGAAGAAAGAAGGAGGGAAGAAAGGAAGGAAGAAAGAGAGGAAGGAAGAAAGGAAGGAAGGAAAGGAGGAAGGAAGGAAGGAAGGAAAAAAGGAAGGAAAAAGGACAGGCCCTAAGAGGGGCCTAGGTAAAAGTCTCTTTAAATAGCTCAAGTGATAGATAGGAAGCCAGGAAGCCAGGACACAGCAGAATTGCCAGGAGCATGCTTCCTTCAATGGGGCACAGGCAAATCCTCAGGCCCCCAAAAGGATGAATCTCCAACCTCCTTCTGCCAAAGGCCCAGAAGGCCAGAGAACCAGGGTCAGCAACAAAATAAAGGTAAAACTCAAGTACAAAGTCAAAAGTGAGTTTCTAGTCTTTTACTCCTTTCCCCCAGAAAGAAAGAATCCAATGACTGCACTCTCAATGTTTCTCAGCAGCCTCAGGACCAGAAAATGCCAGAGCCCAAGAGCCCAAGTTTCTTCATGGATTGTCTAAAATGATCATCATAGTAATAGTCAAGCTAATAACACTAGCAGTAGAAATGATAACTATACAGCAGAGATATACAAATATAAGAATAAGTTAGATCTTTATATGAAATTTACTCTAAAGAGGGCATATATATATATATACATGTATATATATTTATATACACACATAGAATATACATGAGAAATTTTCCAGGCTAAAAGAAGGGCTATCCCTCAAATTAGCAAAGATGATAAAAGACAGAAATAGTCAGAGAGTTATGAGTAGGTAGATACTGTCAGTGGATTTGTAAATTGGTCCAACTATTCTGGAAAATAATTTGGAATTATATGAGAAGAATTACTACTACTATTTATAAACTATTTCCAGGAATTCCATTAAAGGAACATATCCCAAGAAAGTCAATGAAAGGAAGAAAAGACCCATGAATACCAAAATATTCATAGCAACTTTTATTCATGGTAGTAAAACATTGCCAACAAAGTGGGTGCTCATCAACTGAGATGTGACTGAACCAATTGTGGTATGAGAATATAATGGAATATTATTGTGACTTAAGAAAGAATGAATGTGAAGAATTCAGAGAAACTTGGGAAATTGAAATGTATGTATGAACTGATGCCAAACAAATTAGGCAAAACTCAGGGTACAATATATACAATGTTTGTAAAAGTATGAATGAAAAGAATACTAAAATGCAAACTTTTATGAACTTTAATGACCAGTGTTGGTCTTGTGGAACTTATTAGGTCCTGTAAAATGTACTATGAAACATACCACCATCCTTTTAATAGAGAGATGGAAGATTAGGAATTTTGAATATGACTATGCCAAAAATAATCTTCGGTTTGATGATCTTGCTGTAATGCTTTTCTTTATTACCAAAAAAAAAAAAAAAAAAGAGGTTAAGTATTGGAACTGGTGTTAAAGGGAAATGACTTTGGTGTGAAAACAAAAACCACTAATAGTATTATTTTTTTATTTTTTTTTAAACCTTTAACTTCTGTGTATTGGCTCCTAGGTGGAAGAGTGGTAAGGGTGGGCAATGGGGGTCAAGTGACTTGCCCAGGGTCACACAGCTGGGAAGTGTCTGAGGCCGGATTTGAACCTAAGACCTCCCATCTCTAGGCCTAACTCTCAATCCGCTGAGCTACCCAGCTGCCCCCTACTAATAGTATTTAAAAATAAAATCCACGTTTGTTTCACAACATGATGAACAGGAACATTTATAGTAGATGATAATATGTGTACAACCTATATAATATTTCCTGCCTTCTTGTGAAGAAGGGAAGGTTGGAAAGAAGGAGAGAGAGAACATGAATTGCAAAATGTCAGAAAACAAATATTAATGTGATTAATTGATGTAATCTGGAAAAAATAATTCAATTCACAAGACAAAAAATAAAATTCATGTATTGGGCATAGAGTAAAACAGGCTGTGGACTCTTGTTGTTTCTTCAAATCATTTTGAATTTATATATAGATATATGCTTTGTATATTTTGCTGTTGTTCAGTTGTATCCAACTCTTCATGACCCCATGGACCACAGCTATACATGGAGTTTTCTTGGAAAGGATACTGGATTGGTTTGCCATTTCCTTCTCCCTTGGATTAGGCAATAGGAGGATAAGTGACTTGCCCAGGGTCACACAAATAGGAAGTGCCTGAGACTAGATTTGAACTCAGGTATGCCTGACTCTGGTCTAGTCATCTAAACTATCGATCTACAGTTGTTTTTACATTTGTAAATACATATATACATAATTGTGTATACATTAATATGCATAATTAATTCAGCTTCAAAGCATTTCAATGATTCTACTTTTTAGTGGTTTATAGATAGCTTATCCAATACAGACAGCCAAACCTTCATTTTTTTGGACAGGACCTTAGCTCTTCCAACTCCAACATTTTATGATTCACAATGGTCAACATTCATCCCGTGATTCAATCCAACCAACACCTGTTAAGCCCCTACTATGCGCAAAGCACACTATTAGCATAGGTTAATGATACCTCATTAAAGAAATAGACTGTGCTGGAGCCAAATAAAATTAATATATGCCTTTTATGTCAAAAGGAATTCGTGGGTGTAAAGAGAGCTTATCGAGAGACAGACTGCAATAGTCAGAGCACTAGTTAGAATGATGGAAGGTCATCTAGGCCATTATATTAGCTCCAGGCAAGGTAACATTTAAGAAAGATCATCATCTACCCTTTAAAAAAACATCCACAGAGAATCATTTTACAGACTCTCTTACTCATTTATGTCCATGTTATGCAACCAGGTTCATTCTGATCTATTATCATGCATACTGTTTATTGCTGCATGTAAAACATCATTTCTTGCTTAAGAAGGAAAAAAAATTGTTATTCTATTCCTCCCCACTTCTACCCTTAAAAACTCCCCTAATAATTCCTTTTCATGTGATCCCCTAGAATTATACAATTTTATAGCCATGAAGTATGCAGGAAATCATTCTAGATTAACTCCCTTATTTTAAACATGGGAAAATCCAGATGCAAAACGGATAAAGGGCTGGACCAAAGTTATACAGTGAAATAGTTGCTGTTTGGGGATGAGACTCCTGGCTTCCTGACTCGTAGTTCAGTCCTCCACATGTGGAAATCCAGGCTGAGCATAGAAGTCTTGTAAAAGCCGACCCAAGGCTGAACACATGAAGCAAATGGTTTGCATATGCAACTCTGTTTTAATGCATTAATGTCATGCTAACTTTGAAAATTACAATGACACATGACTAGCTTATACTTAGCTTACAGCAAGAAGTTCATGAACTCACATCATTTTCTGACATTCTTTCACAAAATCGTTTTGCCTTGTCTTGAATTTGTGTAGTTTCTTTCCCTTATATGAGTTATTTAAGAGCCTATATATCTTTATTAAACTTTATCATATTTGGAGCCATATATAATCTATCTTATCAATTTCACTTTGTATTTGCTAAAGCAGCTCTTCAAAATATGAATTCATTTTGAGTTTTTTTCAGCCCTACTAATCAATTGAGTGATGTCTGCCATCTGAAGAACCAAGGTATGAAGTGACTCATTGACCAGAAGGTTTATTAGCAGATAATTAAATTTTCCATCCACATTAATTCATGAAGACTAGGAGGGAGATGGACGATAGCCTCCAGGAGTAGAACACTGAAGGAATTATGGATCCATGGATCTTTTGAAATGGACTTTGAAGGATTTAGTTTTTGAAGAGTTTGTTATGAAGAAAAACTGTAAATCTGCCACCACCTAAACTGAAAATTAATTAGAGGCTAGAAAAATCATTAGGAATTATTGTTAGGGGAGGGGAATTCAGAAGGGGAGTAGTTTCCCTCCTGTTAGTATGAAACTGGTCACTACTGAGGAGTATCTTTGTCTTTTCAACGGCCTTCAGAAAGTAAATTAGATTCTGCAGAGTTTTGGGGAAAAGCACAGTTATATTGTGGGCTTCCCAGGAAACTTTTCTCATGGGTGAATTATCGTGTTTTCCCTAGTAAAATTAACCCCTTATTAGGTTGTCCTAGTGGCACGTGGTTTCAATGTTTTCTCAAACATATTCCCTTTGAGTTTCATGTGCAGTGACCATATTTGGTGCCATCCACTCAGTTGAGTTGAATCTTCTTATATTTGACAGAATTAAGTCTTTTTTTCTATTCTTAATTTTTTTAATTTATTTATTTAAATTTAAATATTTTCCATGGTTACATGATTCATGTTTTTTCCCCTCCCCTCATCCATCCCTCCTCCTGGAGCTAATGAACAATTCCACTTAGTTTTACATGTATCCTTGTTAAAAACCTATCTCCATATTATTAATATTTGCAATAGAATGATCATTTAAAGTTAACATCCCCAATCATATCCCCATCAAACCATGTGATCAATTATATGTTTTTCTTCTGAGTTTCTACTCCCACAGTTCTTTCTCTGGTTGTGGATAGCATTTTTTCTTGTAAGTCCCTCAGAACTATCCTGGATCATTGCATTGCTGCTAGTAGAGAAGTTCATTACGTTCGATTGTGCCACAGCATATCAGCCTCTCTGTACAACGTTCTCCTGGGTCTGCTCTTTTCGCTCTGCATCAATTCCTGGAGGTCTTTCCAGTTCACATGGAATCCCTTCAGTTCATTATTCCTTTCAGTGCAATAGTAGAATTAAGCCTTTCTGAGCTAATCATAGTTCTGATATTTGGGTCTGACAAGACACTATTTTGAGACAGAAGGATTGAGAATCTAGGAACTAGCAAATACATGTTCATATTAGTATGTTAGTCGTGAGTAGAAAGTTTTGATTCTTTGAGCTGAAGCTTCAAAGTTTTCTGGTTAACATCCAATATTATGTATGAATTCATATCAGCTATCTAGAATTGTGAGAAAAATTACCACATCCGGTATTTTTTCCAATACTTTAAGGGTCCATATTTAATCAGCATGGGACCTTCCTAGCCTAATGAAAATTGAAACATCACTACAGCTTAGCAGATAGCCTCCATGAATAAAACCTATGGTCTAGGAAATGCTCATATTCATATTTATTTAAAATTAAATAACATCTAGTATCTCTACCTTTCAAAGGTTTCTTAATCTGAGTAATTTTTAAACCATTAATGAAATTTTTTTGGACCTCTTAGATAACATTATTTTATTTTAGAATTCTAGTTGACCTTGACACATAATAGAAAAATATACACAGAGAAAGCAAAATCAGAACAGAAAAATTAAAACATTTATATATACATATTGATATATCTATAGCTCTATCTCTAACTGCACATACACACACACACACACACACACACACACACACACACACACACACAGACAGACACCTAAAGCCTCCTTAATCTTTTGTTAATACATTGGATTTTCTTTTCGGCTTCTTTTCTACTGATGTGTCACTTCTACGTAAAGCCTTCCCTGATCTTCCAGTTGCTAATGCTTATTCATTCTTTTACTTATCTATCATCTTCTTATCTTGTATGCACTATTTCCCCTCCTCCCATGTAATCGTCTTTATAGCAGGGACTGTTTCATTTTTACCTTTGTATCTCCGCTGTCTAACATAAGGTTTGGAATTCACTAAAGTACTACTATTCTGGTGATGACCTTGGATTCTCACAAATTAAGCAAACTGTGTAAACTTTGGCAGGTGCTACCAAGACTTCAAATAAAATCTGAATAACCAAGGTCTTCCAAGGAACTAGCTAGCTAAATTTGGAGAAACTAGTCACCTGATTGGTCTGGTGATAAATTTTTTCAGCTTCAGCAGCTCATGAAGACTAAAAGACAAGAATGGGAAGGAATCTGAATGGTAAAAGGGGTGCCACTATGGATTGGGTCATAAATCCTTGAAGTATTGAGGAAATATTGGATGTTGTCATTTCTGTCACAATAACTGTCTGAGAAGAAGTGTCATGTAATGCATTAGAGAGTTATTCTTGGAGTCAGGAAGTGTCTAGTTAAGTTAATAAAGATTTATTATGGACCTATCATGTGCCACGCACTGAGCTAAATATTGGGGACACAAGACAAAAGACCGTCCCCCTCCTTTCCACTCAGCTCACAGTCTACTAGGGGAGACAACAAGCAAACCACTATGTAAAAACAAGATAAATTGGAAATAATAATGAGAGAGAAAACACCAAATTAAAGTCTTCCTATAGAAAGTATAGTTTTAGCTGAGACTTGAAATAAACAAGAAAAGCCAGGAGATGGAAATGAAAAGGGAAAACATTTCAGGTATGGGGGACAATCAGTTAAAATGCTTGGAGTTAGGAGATGGAGTATATTGTTTGGGGTAGAGCAAGGAGGAAAATGTCACTGGATGGCAGGAAAAGAGTAAAATGTAAGAAGGTTGGAGGTAATAGGAAGTTGCTGGATTTTATTGACTAAGGTGAAAGGGGAGACAGCAGTGGATGACATAGCCTTTTAAAAGATCAATTTAATAACCACGGGAAGATAAGACTGAAATGGGGAGAGGTTTGAGTCAAGGAGAATGAGTGGCATGCTGTTGCAGTTGCCCAAGAATGAGAGGAAAGTGGAGAGATGTTAGAAAGGTTGAACTGACAGATTAGGTTCAACTTCTGGATCACTGACAACATGGAAGACTCCCTTGAGATTGACAAGGATGAAGAGGACAAAAGTGCTAGAGCTGTATTTTTATTTCCCACACATCTTCATGATGATTCCTTCATCATATAATTTAAGTCTTGTTTCCAACTGTGGCCCATGCCTAAAATTCTCTCTCTTCTCTTCCATCTTTTTTATTATTATTATTTTATTATTATTTTTTAAACCCTTAACTTCTGTGTATTGACTTATAGGTGGAAGAGTGGTAAGGGTAGGCAATGGGGGTCAAGTGACTTGCCCAGGGTCACACAGCTGGGAAGTGTCTGAGGCTGGATTTGAACCCAGGACCTCCAGTCTCTAGGCCTGGCTCTCAATCCACTGAGCTACCCAGCTGCCCCCTTCTCTTCCATCTTGAAATCCCTAGCTCCCTTTAAGGCTCAGCTCAAATGTGACCTATAAAAGGCCTTTCTTGGTTTCCCTAAGAAATTGTTAGTTCTAAAATTATTTTGTATATCTTTATGTATGCTGTTTCCTCCAGTAGAATGTAACCTTCCCGAGGTAATGGGAGAAGCATTGGAATCTATTCCTACTGCCTGTAGAAAGCTGATTGTTACATTTTCAAGGTTAGTCAATAAAGCATCTACCATGTGCCAGTACTTTGAACATTTACACCTAGGAAATTGGCAAAAGCTACCGATTAGGATTTGACTTATTATCATGTCAATTATCTAGAAAATAGTATATTAGTAATGAAGATTAAACTTGAGTGTGTCAGATATAGCCCCTCCCAAACCCCACTCCTTGTTTAACATTTATTACCTATCCCGTGGGTCAGGAAGCATTTCATTTTTATCTTTGTAACCTCAGAGTCTAGCATAGTGTCCAGCTCATAATAGATACAATAATAATAAATGGTCACTGGATTGAAGATCTAATAACTATTGTCCCTTAAGTACAGAATTTTATTAACTTTTCATAACAGACATAAAAATATAGTTACTAAATTTGCTTGAGAGTTTCCAAAAAAGAAATGAGACATCCCCTTTCCATTTCACAAAGAGGGAAGAAATATATTGAATAATTTGCTGAGTGGGGTACCTTTCCATAGAAGTTGGTGAGCCATTTGTATGGTAGATTTGTCATTAAAATGCTGACACTTCTTTTCTCAACTGAGTCCCATCACCCTCTCTGTAATCCATCTAAAACTGCCTGTTTGAAAAATGAAAACTGGAACCTGAGATTGCTGATCATCTTCCCTCAGATAGTCAACATGTAAGACTGGAAAAATCAGAGTGAAGGGAAACACATGGAGTTCTTGCAGAAATCTGAGATTTGAACAAATAATACTGAAAGACTACAATGTGTGTGATAACCCATCAGAAATTTATCACTGATTGTGGGGCCCAGAAGAAATGGTAGAATTTTCTTCTCAGATTCACAACCCTATAATTCAAATGACTTGCAGGAATGTCGGTAAGTAATTATTACCTCTGCTGTGCATTAACAAGGAGGCTAAAGCATTTGTGAAGAAGCTGTCATACAATGCGCAATGTGACATGATTCACAATGACTTGGTCTAGTTCCATCAAAAAAAAAAAGTCATCGGGAGAGCTTCAACAATTCCAGATTATGCTATGGCACTGGGTAATATCTGAGTATGTAGTATAGCTATTTTCAAACAATAAAGTAGCAGCTGGCACTTTTAAAAGAACAGATTTTTTGATTTTAGGAATAATATGCCCAAATGTAAACTTCAAGCTTATTCTTCCCCCTTTTATTACCTGCCCAAAAAGAGCAAAGCATGATTTATATTATATTGAATTCTTTCTTTAAAGTCTATAATTTCTCCAGGATTTCAAATTCATATGATTCATATGAAACTCCAGGGTTATGGTTGGTGGTATTATTTTTTTATTTTGTTTTTGTCAAGCCAATGTTTCATTTTTAATAAGCTTCCCAGGTTGCTCATGAGCAAACAAGAAATTATATTCACTGATTTAACATCCTATTGCACAGATTGGACAAACAGACTTCCATATTTGGACTTTACCAATACATTAAATTTTAATTTAATTCAAGGAAAATTTTCTTAAGTACTTAGTATTTAATATAAACTTAAGTACTTAATATAAATTCTACTGTTTGTTATACATATAGACAAAACTAAAATGGTCCCTACTCTCAAGAGCTTACATTCTTCTCTGCAGAAGTAACATGTATACAGATAAGCAAATTCCAAATATACAAGTAATTTCAGGGAGACTAGTAGCCATATCAACCCTGGGAAATTCAGAAGGCTATCACGTAGGACACAGATGGGCAACCTTTTGAGTTTGGTGTGCCAAAATTTGCCAAAAAACAAAGCATAACTTGGGTGGTGTGTCACTTTGAGAAAAAAATACCCATAATTTCATTATATTTATAGTTTAAATAACAAAAATGTATAATTGTAATATATACCTGTATTTAATAAACCAAAATAGGTAAATTAATATAGGTAGAATTGTCATCTATAGTGCACAGAATGTTTACACTACACTATAGAATTGACATCTATAGTGCACAGAATGTCTACACTACACTACAGCACAGAATGTCTACACTACACTACAGCAAATGTTTCATCCTTGGCATGCGGCCCCGTACTTCTCTGTATGCGGCCGAGTGTCATCGAGAATGGCTACTTGTGTCAGCACTGACATGCATGTCATAGGTTTGCCATCACCAATGTAGGGGATGGTGTTTGAGTTGAGCCTCAAAGTTAGCTGGGAATTTGAGGGAAGGTGTAAGGAGCAGGAGTGTGATGGAGCTAGCTCTAACCTGGCCACAAGATCCAGTTGTGAAATTCTCAGTATGACTATTTATACCATGTGGAAAGTTACAGAAGTTACAATAAACTAACTTAATGTTTTGTTGATTGTCTCTAGACTTAAGAAAATGATGGAGAAAATATTCATTGCAGATTAAACTGAAAATTATGTTCAACCCTACCTTTCCTTCTTCTCCTCTCAAACATTTATCAGCACAACCCAGGTAAGGAAGAAAAGTGTTCTAGACCTGTCTTGAGGCACAAAAAATAACAACCTAAAGTGGCTGGAACCTTGTATGACCCACAGTAATATGGAAGCGGTCTGGAAAGAAAGTTTGAAGTCTTCTGAAGGGTTTTAAATGCCAGGTGGAGATGTTATAGAAAGGCACTGAAACTTTCTGAGGAGGGAAAGAAGTTGCATGGTCAGAAAACTGGGAGAAGGATAAACCAAAAGGTAATAATCTCTATCACTTACAACATACTTGTAATTTAAGCAATAATTTTAGTGTATGACAACCTGATTGTAAGATTAAAGAAAAATATTGAAAAACAAAACTACTTGTGAGAATAGCCTGTTTAATGCCCTAAAATATTTTAGAAGCAAACAAATGTACACATAAGCTATTGATATGCTAACTATATTTTCCTTATAATTTAATACTTTCCTTTAATACTTCCATTAGCAAATAACCCAATGACTTCAGAACTATGTCGATAGCTCTGTCCTTGCTATTATATAGCTTATATATATAAAATATAGCTATTATATATATACTTGAAAAACATAAAGCCATTTATTTTAAAACATTTTATAATTCAAAATTTTCACTGATTACTATCCTGTGTACAGATATGTTTAAAATAGTAACATGTTACTATGCAGGACTATCTTGATCCAAGTAACAGAAATATTCATGTACAAGCTTATATAAGTGACACTTTGAAAATAAAACTATATTTTCCCATCTTATACTATAATTTCAGAGATGCAAAAATATATTAGAGAAACATTTAAAAATCACATTGCTAAAATTATAGATTTGGTAGAAAATATTTTTGTACTAAAATATATTAATAATTTTTCAATAAGTCAGTATTGTACTAGAAACAACAATATCCCCAACAGCAACAGAAACATTTTTTCACTCCATTTGAACATATTTGAAAATATACTTGCCTCATTTTTATTACTTTTCTATTCTCTGAGATCCAAGATGCTCTCTGGCAAATATTTTCTTATTTTCAAATAAGGAAGCTCAAGTCTTCTCTAGCCTCCATCTATATTCCATATAGGATACATTGTATAAATTTTGTACTACGCCTGGCACATAGTAAATGTTTGCAGATTGACTGGCTAGATAATTATACACAAAAAATATATTATTTGGATTTTGCTGTAAGAAAGAGGCAATTTAGATTAGAAATTCAAGGACAATTGAATTGAGTGATTTTTTTAGCTAGAAAATCCTACAAAACAAAAATATTAAATAAAATGATAGCAAATTGAATATAGTAACATTAAAAAATATTATATATATATATATATATTAAGTCCAGGTTGGAGTTATGTCACAAATGCAGGTTTAGATCACGATTAGAAAAATTATAAACAGAATAGAACATATTAATGACAAGAACATGATTCTATCAATAGATAAAGGGAAAACTTCCAGGGGGGTCCCTTGGAATTCTGGGTGAGGCAGTCCCTGTATCTTTGCAGGGATTCCATGCTTTGCATCTCCACATAACAAATGCTATATAAATTTTGTTTAAAAATTCTAAATATGAATACTGAGAAAACCCTGATAATCACAGAAAAATGGAAAGGGTAAGAAATAGGAAACTTTTGGAAATAGTGAGACTAGTAGTTCCCTGCTCTCAGTCTTTCATTCATTCGATAAATATTAAGAATGTTTCTATTACATGGAAAATACTGACCCTATCTTCCTAAGTACTACTCTCCTCTCTTCTATTTTCCCATTTTTCATGAAAACCCATGTGATCCATTTAAGTTGGGGACTAGTAATCTCTTAAGGGAGAGGAGTTCTTCTATGTTATATTATTAGAATATAACTTTCTGAAGAGTCATGTGTACGTGTGAGATACATCACACAACCCAATTTAGACTGGTTTGAATGTTCATATATTTTAGATTATATAAGTTAAGTTTTTACAATAGAAAATGCTGACATGAATCCACATTCCTTTATTTACTTTGACTTTAATTTAGCAGTTGCTGGTTTCTGACCTCTCTTATAAGTCAAAGTATAAAATGCCTGCCACATCAAAAATATGGCTCATTTGACTCTTAAAGGAACAGACACACATTATGGTCTTCAGATGGAGAATTGGGAGGAGAGAAATTGACAATTTCCTTATGAATCTAGCATCATTCTTTACTGACCTATTTTGAGAAATAATCTCATTCTAAGCAAAGCTCAGTAAGTCTGGGGCAGACACAAACAAAAGTTGACCAAGATTTTGAGGTTTTTACCACCCCAAATACTCATTCATTGGAATTACAGGGTTCCATAAGGAATTGCAGGGTGGCAGTGCATCTCATTAGTGTGGCCATCTCTGCTTGGCTAAGAACTTTCTTTTGCTAGGCTTTTACTCTATATCCATGATTCCATATTTACCTTCTATGAAGTACCACATGCCACACCCTGAGCCATTAAGATGACAACTCCCATTGATTGACTGTTGGTAGAAGACGATTATTGCTTTGATAATAACCCAGTGGTTCTAAAAAATAATAGGTACAAAGAACTAAAGCAGCTAGAAGTCCACTGATAATCATTTTATCCTTTTTCTTACCTTTCTCTCCAATTTATCAATGTTGACACACAAATCGGGGACACACAGATCTCCTAAATCTCTATAGCTGTTGGCCAGATCTATGTATCCATCTTTTCATGAAATGAGGTGCTTTTCAGAGAAAATGTACTTCCCATGACTTCCTTTCTGATATCTATTATTGGATGGCATTCCCATTTGTAAGTACCCACCAGACCAGTTACTTCCTACCAGATGAATTATTTTTGCATTTTTTTCTCACTTGAACTATATTTGCCATCTGTTGGCCTAATCACCTAATGAGCCCAATTCTCTAAAATCATGCTTCATTGTCATTTGTTGTTTTCTCTGCCTCCAGTTTTTTAGTAGCATCTGGAAGCTTTCAGATACTGCTTTCAATTCACTAATTAAAATTACTTATAAGTAGTATAATCAACTAAGTCTGAAGACAGAGTCTTTATGCTGGATATCAAGCTAAAAACATTTCTACTAGTCATTACCCATTCTCCTAGCCCACCTACTGGGCTATATCTGATGACTGATTCTTTAGTTATCAGTTACCTTAACACAGCAGATTCCCTCAGAAAATACAAAAACATTCTTCACTTCCACTTTTTGTTCAAGGCAGTCAAATCTTCAAGGAATTCTTTAATAAGTAAATAGTATATGTATATCACCTTTCAAAAATTCATAGTCATTTAAAAAAACATAGAAAGGATTTGTACTCAATGTAATTTCAGACAAGATTTCCATGAATTATGTGGAACCACCCAATATGACTAAAAAATAGATTGCTCTTTTTCTTCTTGAAACTTAACTTTTGGGAACTTGTGGCAGGATTTGCTTAGAATAGCTTTGTAAACATTAGTCTTTGATGTTCCACCAGATTCTGGGTTTTGCTATATTCTGTGTACTATTATAGATGAGCTAACCTCCCACTACCAATTACCAGCATTCCAAATATTTTTTTTTTACTTGAAGTTAAGTCCCCTGAAGGAGAATAAAATGTGGTAGCTTGCTTATTATTGGATAATCTGTTTTGGATCAAAAACATTTAGACCAATGATTTGTGGCATGTTGATAGATTTCATTCATCTCCACAGGTGTTATGAAAATCCTTTGAAAGCTTTTAAGACAACATCAACTGCTCTCCTTAATTAAGAAAATCAGTATGCCATATAGCGCATAGGAAAAGATTAGGAAGAAGTTAAAAAAACAAAGATTAATAGAGTATTGCAACTCCATACTACTTGAGAGTCAATGGAATAGACATTTAATGAATAAAATGTGTTGACAATGGTACAAAATGTATTTGCTAAAAGTTAACCTCTGTTGTTCATTCTTGAGTGGAGGTAAAATTGGAGTCTTGGGGGTTATGTCAGTAGAACATGGATTCTAGAACATTTTAGCAGTCATTTTGTCAGTTAGTAAACATTTTTTTTATTATTTTTGTAAAGACTCTGACTTTCTGTCTTAGAATCCATAGTAAGTATAGGTTCCAGAGCAGAAGAGAAAGCTAGGCACCTGGGGTTGACTTGCCCAGGGTTACATAGGTAGGAAGTGTCTGAGATCAGTTCTGAATCCAGGGTCTCTTGTCTCCAAGTCTGAATCTCTATCCACTAAGCCACCTAGCTGCCCCTCAGCAAACATTTATTAAGCACTTACTACTTGCCAATAAGTGCTAAAGTGCTGGGAATATAAGAAAAGTAAAAATAAAACAAAACAAAACAAAACAAAAAAACTCCATGATCCCAGACCCCAAGGAAGTCACATTTTAATAGGAGAGACAACTGTGCACTTTTAAGATGCAGATAGTATAACTGGGAGGTAATCTCAGATAGATGATATCAGTATTCAGTCAGGTGGGCTGGAAAGGCCTCTTGAAGATGATGTGATTTGAGCTGATTCTGAAACCAAGGAAGCCTGAAGATGAGAAGACAGAATATTTCAAGCATAAGGAAGTGTCATGTGTGAGGAACAGGAAGATTGTCAGTGCTATTAGCCATGCTGGAAAGGCTTTGCTTATAGCTACAGTGAAAGAGTGGACATCTGTTCTCCAAAGACTAGCAAAGTAAGTATGGAAAGGCTCATCCCATAAAAACATACATCTTTTAAAATTCAGAAGAAGTGTGGCAAAATAATAAATAATTGCCAATGAGAGAGAGTAGTATGGTTCCAGGTCTATTTTTATCTTCTCAGCTAAGCACATGTTGAAGAACATTTTCTTTCCTAAGGTAGAAATCTCCATCTTTCAAGTGGCATTTCTTTAAAGCAAAATGTAATATTTTCGGTCATATATTTGTACACTTTGTATAAAATTGCTAAATGAAAGGAATTTAATATAAAGGTCATTTCAATCAGGGAGTACAGAAGGGTGAGGAGAAAGGAGCCTGGTATCATTATATATGATTTAATGAAGCATCAGAAAGGCTTCTTTTAAAGAAAAAAAGCAAGACAAAATTTTAAATGTCAAATTGCTTTGAAAAAGTTCTGCCTATATTTGAAATTCAACATGATTTCAAGTATCATGTCTGTTTGGCCAGCCATATATTTAAAAAACAATCCTGTTTGGTTTTTCCCAGAGTAGTGTCCCTGCAAGGAGTCAGGCCACTGAAAGTGAAAAGCAGCCATATCATGAAGTACACAGTGACCATTTATGTTGATTTTGTCCTCTGTGCATAAATAAGCAGGTAATGAATGGCCGTTGTACTTCTGGAAATGTTATGCCAGCACTGGCAACTTTGATAATTTTGCAAACATTGTTTTACACTCCATGCTCGTGACTTAAATGTTCCAGGCAGTCTATTCAGTAATGAATTGTACTCTAAATTCAGTGTCCCTAGATACCAACAGTGGGGAATACACAAAGGTATAATCCATCAGCCAGCAAAATGTACTGACTTGTCTTTGTGTCTAGAATGTAGCACTGTATTAGGTCCTTTTTTGTGTTAGCACAAATGATAAGGCTTCTTGAACTGTGGGAGTGGGGAACCAGTGGAAAAGGTGTTGCATTGTGTATTGCAGAATGTTCTGGGACTGTATGCAACTGGTGTAAAGTTACAAAAGAGAGGGGTAACACAATCACTCTAGGTGAAATGAGGCTTTACACGTTTGCATATTCAAGGCACTAATACAGTGGAAGAAGGGATGTCAAGATATAAAGGAAGCCCTGGGAGACAGCATAGGTGCTATAATGACTTGTGGTCCCCAGGGGGCCATTTCCCCCTGTCTGTGTAGGTACACATGCTCTTGTGCTCTCCTGGAACTTCAGCCATTAGGAAGGGACAACAACAGGATGTGGTACCTCAGTCATTCTCCTGAATCTACCACTACATTGCTATATTGTTTTGAAGTCTGAGATCCAGACACAGGTAGCTACCTAATTAGTTGCATATGGGGAATTTGTTCATGAAGGTGGAGCACCTGATCATTGCTTGGTAATTCTATTCCCTTTTTTGGAAGTTTCTCTAGTCTGCGACAGTCATAAGTACAAAGTAAATTGTGGATAATTATTTTTTTTCCTTCTAGAAGAATTTATAATTTAATGGGAGAGATAAAACATGTACTTATGAACCTTTCTTAACTAGTCTCCCTGGCCAGGAAACCAGCAGCTATCGGGGCATCTTGCCATCTGCTCTTCTGGATCCTTTTCTCTCCCCTTGATTTCCAAGTTTTGTTCTGGAACCAGTAATCAAATCAATTGTACCACTGCTTCTGGAAAGGAAGTCACAATCAACAGCATTATGATTCTATTCATAAACTCTGTGACTCCCCAGACCAATATTCCCTTCCCTGGTCACCACTTCCCTCCATGTTGTTTCACCCCATTAAAATGTATAATCCAATGTCCAAAGCCCATAAATATGGGTATAGTATTGGTATATAGAAGCCACATGTAAGGGACAGTTATTGCTAAAAATATAAACTCCTTGAGATGAAGGATTTTTTTTTAATATTTGTATCACTGATTTTTAGCCAGTGTCTGGTACATGTTAAGCACTTAATAATTGCTCATTTATTCCTTCATGAACCCATATAAAACAGACATAGAAACATATCTTACAAAATAGGAAGAGCACTATATTAGAAGTCAGGATTGTTGGAATTAGAGCTTAATCAAGGATACATGTAAAACCCAGTGGAATTGTGTGTTGGCTAAGGAGGGTTAGGGGGTTTTGGGGAGAGGGAAAGAACATGAAATATGTAACTATGGGAAAATAATAAAAATAAAAATGGAAAAAAAGAAATCAGGATGTTGGGGATCTCTTTGGAACTTTGTTTTGAGATTGAGTCAAGGACTTAATCTCTCTGAATCTCAGTTTCCTCTTTTATATTTTGGGGGATGATTTGTGCCCTACTTCATAGAGTTGTGAAAACCAAATAAAGGATTGTGTAAGCAATTTGAAAAGTATGTTATTGAAGTGCAAGATGTTATTATAATAACTAATTATAGCTATATGAAAGCATAGTTACAGAGGATGTTGGAATGACTGGGATTACTAGGTTTGGGTGGGGTTAGAATGAGAGAGATTCATGGGTCATTTAGACAAACTTTGGCATCTTATCTTTTTGCTACTTCTCAAAACCCCCCAACACCCTTCTATACTCTACTTTTAACATGATCATATCAAATGCCAAAGGAATTTTAGCAGCTTTCAACTGGGTTGTGGTTAGAGGTAAGCAAATGATCATTATCTTGTCTGCAGAAAGCCTGCCTGTCATTATTTTTCTGCTATGTGATAGGAAATAGTTTAAAGCCCAGCAACATAAGGACTGCTAAAAGAAGCTGGTCAAGCTTATTGATGAGTTTTCTTGCCAACTCTTCTTAAAGACTGGATAATAGAGACAAAAAAGATTGCTGATCAGAGTAGGAATTGAATTTATAGAGACATCTGAATCAATCAGGAATGCAGGGATGTTCAGGAGGTCTCTTCCCTGCTTCTGCTTACCAGCAGAAATTACCAGGTCAGATCTACTGACCTGAATGTATGTGGTGTCAATTGCAGGTGTGTGCGCCAGATGCATAAATTTAGAAAACAGAGACAGGATTGTCCCTTAGATTTCAGTGACATAGTGACCTTTACCAGTGCAGGAGGACACTTCTGAAACATCTAAGGGTTGCCTAAAACACTGAGAGGTTATATTACAACTTGCCCAGGCTCACATGGCTAGCAAATTTCAGAGGCAGAATTTGATCTCAGATCTTCCATTATATCATGCTGCCTCTCTTGAAAGGAATAAATTTAAAAGACTGAACTCTGATGCTGCTGATGCTTTAAGGGAGCTTAATGCAAGACTGAAACTAAACTACTGGTCAGACCAAATGGAAATTTCCAAGAGTTAGGCAATTGGATTAACTTGATTTAGCTTATCTGTAATACTAGGTTGATGATAGACTATCTGTAAGATCTCCCTGGGGAAAGATACTTGTAACTACAAGGGATGATTATCCTGAATTTGTAGGCCATTGGTTAAATGAATTTGATCCACCTAAACTTCTCTTTAAAAAGTCACATGTAAATACAGGCTATATTATTAAAATAATAAATTATCTTCTAACTCAAAGGTTAAACAGGTAAACTATAATGTTTGGAAATAAAAAAGGGAATTAAAGGTGAATTTTTCATTTTGAAAAGAATTTATGAATTAAATGAGAGGCTAAATGGCTTAGTGGACTGGCCCTAGACTCAGGAAGGTCTGAGTTGAAGTCCAGCCTCAGACACATACAGTCTGACAATGGGAAGTCATATAACTTCTTAGTTGCCTCTCCTTCCCCCAAGACAACTTTATAAGACTATAAATTATAGATGTAGTATGTCCCCACAACCAGATTTCTCTAATCAACAAGACTGACCCAAAGCACAAGGAGGGAATTAACAAAAGGTCATTAAGAATGGATAATTCAAAACACAATTTATATTGTTATAGAGTGCTAGATTTAAGAGTCAAATGGCCTCTAGATATAATCCTGGCTTTCTCACTTCCTACCTGTATGGTTTCAGGCCAGTCATTCATACTTATTGGACCTTGGCTTCTTCACTTCTAAAAAAAAAGGGTTGGGGAGGCAACTGAGTAGCTCAGTGGATTGGGAGCCAGGCCTAGAGATGGGAAGTCCTAGGTTCAAATCTGGCTTCAGACACTTCCCAGTTGTGTGACTCTGGGCAAGTCACTTGACCCCCATTGCTTAGCTCTTACCTCTCTTCTGCCTTGGAGCCAATACACAGTATTGACTCCAAGAGGGAAGATAAAGGTTTAAAAAAAAAAAGGGTTGAATTAAATGACCTCTAAGTTCCCTTCCAGCTCTGAATCTAGGTTATATAATACATCCTTTTTAACACATCATTCATAATACAAGAACTTTCATTTTTGTGTGCGTAAACTGCATGGATTAAAATTAGCTCATATACTCTTAAAAATATGTTACATATGATATTATAATGTACTAATAAATCATATATAGTAAAGAACTAGGCAACTATATAGTTAATTTTGTTCAAAATAAAAAGCTTACAAATTTGCATCAAAATTAAGACTGCTTAATTACAACCCTGACACCAGCAACCTCTTTAATTATATGTGTTAAAGAGACTGACATCCTGGGGGGATAACCAACTCAAAATTAGTCTGATTTTTTGAGTGCCTCTGTATGGAGGGGTGTGTGTGTGTGTGTGTGTGTGTGTGTGTGTGTGTGTGTGTGTGTGCATATTTTTAATACAAAGGAGTGAAATTATTCTCCTGGAATTTACCATTTTCCACTTTAGAAATTCTAGGAGAAGGGATTGTTTTGTTAGATGATGGAGGCAGAATTCTGCAAATTTTAAGAACAGACTTGCTTCCTATACTTTCCCTGTCTTAATTGCAAGCTATAGGTTTTTTAGAGCCAGAAAGAACTTTAGAATTCAGCCTTAGATTAGTGCCTTATTTTTATTGACATTTCAAAAACAACACACATTCCAGAACTGTTCATTTTCAAGTACATTAGTATAAACCAGTCCTTAGAAGACACAATAGAAAATATTGACTACTGGTTGCTTAGAAGAGTCCTATATGCCATAATCGGAAAAATGGGGGAGGGACCTACTCATCTTTATTTTTATCCCTTGGAGTGTTAATTCTGGGGTAAGATGGCTGCATTTCTTCATCACATCACTCTTATTCTTTGCATTAGGATGTGCCTTTTCTTTATTTCTTTTGCTAATGTGGAGCCTGGTAGCTCTTTGTTCCCATTGTGCCTGTCTCCTTCCTTCTTTGTGTAACAGGAATACTGCTTACCCGCATCTGCTACTGAGCATGCGAAAAAAATCCTTCCATAGACCCTTTACTTAGGACTTTCATTTGAAGGATTCCACTTCTCCGGGTTTTAGTGACATCCAGAGGAGACTGGAGAGAGATTGAAACTCACAAAAGGGAGTAGAGGGTTAAGTCTCAGTTTCTAAGAAAGGTGAAGATAGAGAGATGGGGATAGTCAAGGGCAGATATGACATCAGGGACATACATTTGTTTATATCATATTGACAAGTGTTTGTTTATGGATACACTTCCAATACTCATTCATTGCAATGGGGACTGAGATGTTGATCAACAACAACATTTCACACACACACACACACACACACACACACACACACACACACACACGGAAATAAATAATAAATACCTGAAAATGAACTGGTCTCAGAGGGCTAAGTCACAACATCAAAACAAATGCTTTCCCATAAAAGGATTCCTGACTCATTAATTGAAGGATTAATGTTTCTGCTTGCATGGAATCTATTTGCCTTTCCACTTTTTACAGTTTATAAATCAATCAATAAGGATTTATTTAGCACTAACTACCAAGCTGCCAAATTTGGGCAGTGGTCCAGTAGATTGAGTATTAGGTCAGGAAGGCCTGAGTTCAAATTTAGTCTCAGGCTCTTACTAGCTATGTTACCCTGGCAAACTCTGTTTGACTCAGTAGAGCTAGAGGAGGAAATGGCAAACCACTCTAATTTCTTGCTAAGAAAACCACAAATGGGGTCATGAAGGGTTGGACACAACTGAACAACCACTATGATGACTTAACATTGTGCTAGTTACTGGAGACAGGAATGAAACAATCCCTTTTCATAAGATTATATACTAATGGTAGTGACAAAGTAACAATATGTATACATATCAGCATAAATAAGTATCCATGCATACATACAGGGTATCCAGAAAGTGTTTTTTAAGCCCATACCTTCTGTTTTAGAATCAATACTATGTATTAGTTCCAAGGCAGAAGAGTGGTAAGGGCTAGGCAAAGTGGATTAAGTGACTTCAGCCCAGGGTCACAAAGCTAAGAAGTGTCTGAGATCAGATTTGAACCTAGAACCTCCCATCTCCAGGCCTGGCTCTCAATACACTGAACCACCAAGGGGTCTCCTCCAAAAAGTCTTAATTAAGTCTTAAACTACTTAAGTGTGAAGATATTTAAGCTTTAAGTTTAGCATAAATGATTTAGACAATAACTACTCACAAAGTAATTAAATAGAAGATAGCTTGGGTAGGAGAGTACAAACAGCTGGGATTATCAGGTACAGTTTTATGCAAAAGATTGTAAAGCCAAGAATTCAGAGGCATAGCCAGTGGAAAGTGAAAGAATTGTGTGAGCAACAGAGATAAGGCCTCAGAGTTTGGGAGAGAATGTTCATGTATTTAAAGCTAAAAAGGTGATTTGGGGCCTGGTTGTGAAGGGCTTTAAAATCTAAAAGGAGTTTCTAGTTCAGCCTACAGAAAAATAGGAAAGCACTAGAAGTGATTGAATGGGGAGTGACTGATCAAATTTTCAGGAAGCCCCAGAAAATTACATATGCAGCTCTGGTAGGATAGACTAGTGTGGTGAGGAACCAATTAGGAGGTTGTTGCAACCATCTATTTGAGAGGTAAGGAGTGTCAGAACTAAGGTGGTAGCTGTGTAAATGGAGAAAAGTGGAATCTAGAGATGTAGAATGTAGAATGCTGCAGAAAGCATCAAGATATAGCAACTGATTGGAATGTAGGGAAAGTGAGCAAACCATCTAGGACAGTGATGGTGAACCTATGCTCCCTGTGGGCACTTGGCTGCCTCCCTCCTCCCCCTATGCTTCCACTCCCTCCAGAGTTTATTACTAGAAAGGCAGAGAGACTCAGGAAGAGCTGCTCCCCTACCCCTCTCCACCCCTTTGTCCAGCAGTCCAATGGGATTGTACAGGAGGTGAGGTGGGCAGCTCACAGGTGGCAGAGCAGGTGGGGAGCTGAGAGCTTGGGCCCTCCTCTCCCCCTCTGTACACTCACTGAGGACATTCCTTATTTACCCTCCCACCCCCCATCAGCAGTCCAATAGGAGAGCTTTCTTCCTCCCTGTGGGATTTGGGGGGGTAGGTGGGGCCAGTACTCCATCTCTAAAAGGTTCACCATCACTGATCTAGGCTAATGTGGAGGTTACATAGACCTGGGAGACTAGAATCATGGTGCCTTCAACAGAAATAGGGAAATGTGAAGGGAGGGGAAGAGTTCAGTTTTAGACAAATCTGGAGAATAGAAAGGGAAACTAGGTGGTACAGTAGATAAACATGCCAGGCTTGAAGGAACACTCATTTTCCTGAGTTCAAATTGACTTGAGAAATTCACTAACTATGTGACCCTGGGCAAATCACTTAATCCTTTTTGCTTCAGTTTCCTCATCTTTAAAATGAGCTGAAGAAGAAAATGGCAAATCACTCCATTAACTTTGCCAAGAAAACTCCAAAATGGGATCAGGAAGAGTCAGACAAGACTGCAAAACAAAAAAGCTAGGACTAGATTCCAGAAGCTCCCTCCCTCCCAACAGCTTCCTATGAAAAAAGAAATGGAAAAATAATAGAAAAGGATCAATAGAAGGAAAGTGAGGATCTTTAGCATGGGGAAAGGTGAGAGTTAATAGTTGGGTTCAAGCATTTGAAGGGTTGCCAAGTGGAAGAACTATTTAGACCTGTTTTGTGGCATGGACACTGTACCTCCAAAACTATAGAAATGTTTCAGGCAAGGGAATGTAAGCAGGGAAATTCCTTTCCTCCCTTTTTATCTTTGTGACTCTTAACCCAAAACACCTGATAACTCCTTTAAGTCTCTGAGAAGATTATTCTGCTTGTATTGTCCTTTAGATTTGAGATGGACTGAGAGATACACCTCTTTGATATCATCAAGTTGTATCTCAGACACCCATCTGCCCTCTAAACTATGAGAGTCACCCCCTATGTCTTCAGGCAAACCTCCCTCCTGCCCATGCCTCAGTGCATACCACTCTAGAGTCACATCTTCACTCTTGTGAAGAGGATAAAGACCCCAGAATTGAGGTCATCTGGGAACAGCTTCCAACTATGCTGTTCCATGTAGAAGGCAGTCTTTCATTTATGCTATCCTCCTGGCCAGATTCACCATTACCTTCTAAATTAATAATTTTCTCTTTTTGTTTTTAAGCTGTTTCACAGTCTTGCATCCTTGCAAAAGGTACCCTCCCCGAACTACTTCACCCCCACCCCCCCATATTTTTTTGGGTTCCAGGGAGCAAACCCTGAGAAACCTGTGAAAGAGACAAAAGAGGCGAATTTAAGCTTGATGTCAGGACTGATTCTTTAAGAACTTTCCCAAAATGCAATGCTGGATTCCCTCATTTTGGATGTATTCACATTGACTTGAATTCTCTTTGTTGGGTTTATTGCAGTGTATTACACTGGTGATTCCTTTCCTTTAGGACCTTTGAGGTCCCTTCCAACATGCCAGTTTTGATTCTGGGAACAGCTTCTCAAACGATTAGTTTTTACCTCTTACACTTTTGTGTATTTGGGTTACCAATGCCAATGCTTGACTGCTTTTAGAATCACTGTGGTGTGTGCAACCTAAAGCACATCAACCAACACTGGTATTCATAACTATAGATTTTTCTTAGCAGCGGGTGGTGAATGATCCCACTGCCCACCGAGGGCCTGGGCGCTTGGTCGCCTGGTATTTAAGCTTCCTAACCACAGGCACTGTGCCTTCCAAGATATTTTCAATATCTCCTCCCCTAACCATAGGAAACAATGTGCACCCACCGGGAAGCCTTGGTCAATGCTTAGGGATGAATGAAAGGAAGGAAAACTTTTCACATTGGGCCAGAACCACTCCCTTAATTAGGCACCTGGGCCCCAGAGTGTTTGTTTCCGCTCCTGCCACCAAGACCCCAAGCCCCGGATCCGGCGCCGCCCTTTCACAGTTCACAGTTCCCTCTCATCAAAGCGCATCCCCCCCAACTGCTCCCACGCCACGCCACGCCCCCCACCCCCACCCGGCCCGGGCAAAAACCCGGAACCGCGGATCCTAGCTCTTGAAAGCCCTGTGGGACCGGAGGGGGCTCCAGTGAGCATGTGCAGAAGAACTTGGTGGCTGCTGCCCGCTCGCTCGCTGGCTCGCGTTCGCTCGGCCGGACGAGGCCGGGGCAGGTGGCTGATGCTCGCAGGGGGCTCGCTCTCTGTACCCGCAGTGCTGGCCCCCGGGCTCGGGCGGGCGGGAGGGAGGGAGGAGCGGCAGCGGCAGCAGCCCCAGCTCGCGGGGACGGTGGCCCTGGCCTCGGTTCTAGGGTCCGGGCTCGGAGGATGGAGGCAGCTCTGCTGAAGCCGCCCGCGCCGCAGATGATGGCGGAGCAGGTGAAATGCTCTCCCGGCGGGGGCGGCCCCGGAGCCGGCTCAGGGAGCGTGGTGAACGCGGAGCTTGAGGTGAAGAAGCTGCAGGAGCTGGTGCGCAAGCTGGAGAAGCAGAACGAGCAGCTGCGGAGCCGGGCGGCCAGCGCTGCCGCGGCCGCCGCCGCCTCCTCCTCCTCCTCCTCCTGCTCAGCCTCAGCCTCCTCCTTGACCTCCTCCGCCCACCCCGCAGCGGCCGCCGCCTCCTCCGGTTCGCACCTGCTGCTGCTCCCCCCGCCGCTGTCCCCGCCGGCCATGGCTGTGACCGTGACCGTCCCGCCCGCAGCTGGAAGCCCCCTGAGCCCCCCGGCTGCGGGCTCCGCTGGGGGATTGGCGCTGGCACTAAGCACGGGTGGCGGCAGCAGTAGCAGCAGCAGTAGCAGCGGCAGCCCAGCTTTCCCTGGTACCTACTGTCTGCCCAGCCCGGCCCCGACCCTCCTGTGCAGCCTAGCTCAGCCCGAGCCGCCCTTCGTCTATTTCAAACCATCCCCCGCCGGTTTCCCAGGGCCTGGAGAAAACGGAGGGGGAAGTGGGACTGGCGGGGGACAGGAGCCAGGGAGCGCGTCTCCTCTGGGGACTTCGACCCCGTCCTCTCCTGCTCCGACCCTGTTGGATGAGGTGGAGCTGCTGGACCTAGAGAACGGATTTTGCAGCCAGCTGGAGGACGAGTATACATGGTATCCTTGAACCTTTCGCTATCTCTTACTTTTCCTTTTATTATTCCAGCCCTTGTGCTCATCTCGTAACCCTGGTCCCTGGTGCATGTCCAGGTGCCCTAGTCTCAAGGGAAGGTGTCTGTGAAGGTCCCTGGGGCCCTAGATGGGGAGGTGGAAGAATTAGAAGGGTGCCCCTCTCTGGGTTCTTAAGGCCTTACCCTTCTTCTTACCGCCATCCTCTGAGACCCTGAGGGCAACTTTGTCGCCTCCTCTCAGATACAGGAAATGGTGGCAGTGACAGGTGCAAATAGCTTGTGTCACTCCAGGGCTCCTGGCTCTCATTGAGCAGGGGCGATTATTTTCTTTCTCTTGAGGGACCTAAGGAAGCTTTCCCCGCCCTTAAATCATTGGAAACCCCCCTTTGCTGTTAGCTCCTGCTAGAGCTAAGCGATGAATTGGCTAGCTATACCCGTTTGCCTTTTAATCCTACTTTTGATACAATTGTTGGATCTCAGACTCCTTATTAGCATTAACTGGAAAATCCATATGATCTTGTTTTGTTGCTGTTTATATCTGCTTTTCGGTCACTATTACCTTTCCCCATAGGGAAACAGACCAATCCTGTTATCTGAATTCCCTTACTTCTTCTACTCTATACTATTTGCCTACTAATACTTCTTTTTTGTTCCTTTGAATGATTTTTTCTATTTAAGGAACAGTTTGTCTGTTTTGCCCTATCCTAGAGATCTGGGTTGGTGCAGTCATATATTTTCAGTTGCTGCATTTCCATTGATATTTTATTCTTGATTATCTCCCTTTGAGATTCAGACTTGCCTTCCAAAATGTGCTGACTTCACAGACTCTTCTCAGATATGGATGTGAGAAATGTAAACATAAATAGGGATTCCTAAGCCTGTGTATGTTAGGTGGGAATTTTACCAGGGAGCCAAAGGCATTGTTTTTTACTTTTAAGTTCAGTTGGAAACTCTTTACCTCTTTTCCTTGTCCAGTGAATGCTACTTTCTCTTAGAAAAGTATCCTTTCCAACTGGGATAGCCTTTTGTAAAAGGTTCTTAAAGTTCTGAGAATTTCTAATTAGTGAACTTCAACAGATGACCTAAAGTCACTCAAGGCTCAAATAGGATCATGGTTCTCGAGGGGAAGAGATCTCAAAGCATGTCTATTTCAATCCCTTTTATTTTCCTCATCAGTAAAAATTGACCCAGTAGAAATTCAGAGGTTGTGACATATTCACCTAGGGAAAATTAATATCAGTTTCACCTAAATAACCAGGGAATGAAAACTTGTTTTGGTCACTGGTTAAGCTTTTGAATTTGTTAGCATCAAGTTTTTAAAGATAAACCTTGGTTCCTTCCCTGTTTTCACAGGCTTGTTGCATGAATTGCATTTTTAAAATCTAGTGAAAGAACAAATAACAATAAGAAAGCTTCTCTTTCTAAAACTAGGGGAAGAGACTATGTAGGGCAGAACCTGCCTGGACAAAACATTTGTCTGCCCTAGGCAGACCTTGAAATTATAACACCTGGTGTGTTCACTGTCCCCTGAAATATTTGTTTTTTCTCTGAAGCTCACCACTTGACTATAACAGGAAGCCTGCCCCCCCCCCATATCACATTCTATAAGACACAATTTAATATTTGGCACTAAAATATGAATTTTTTTAAAAGGGGCATTTTTAATATGGTCTCTTCTGTTGCACTTTAATCAGCTGCTTCCATTGCCTACCCTCATTGACCCTCTTGTGAGTTTCCTTTTCTTTTCCTAACTATTCCTCTTTAGGCTTCTTTCTATCCTTTTGTGTGATAGCCTCATATAATATAGAGAAAGAGAAGTCACTTTGGCACCAAGTCTTAAGTATAGGAAGGCTTAAGATATTCACAAGTGTCCATCAGAACTTCTTTATTTTGATGCCTATGCAGGTGGTTCAGAAAACACAAACTGTACTCTAAACGTTCTTTGATTTAAACTTTTTTTTAATCCCAAAGGTTAAAATATTTCTATATTGTAAGTTCCAAATCATTGACATAGTTATGTTTTTATTTATTTTTGTAAGCCCTTACCTTCCATCTTGGAGTCAATACTGTGTATTGGCTCCAAGGTAGAAGAGTGGTAAGTGTAGGCAATGGGGGTTAAGTGACTTGCCCAGGGTCACACAGCTGGGAAGTGTCTGAGGCCAGTTTTGACCCTAGGACCTCCCATCTCTAGGCCTAGCTCCCAATCCACTGAGCTATCCAGTTACCCCCTATAGTTATGTTTTTAAAGGTGATTAGCTAGTTTTTAGTGATTTCAACTATATCAAATAACTATTGCATGTTATTAAATGAGGGTAAAGATATTTAGATTAGAGACCTTTTTAAGAATACAGCATATTTAGCTAATTTTTAGTGATTTTGATGCCCTAAGATTACAATTATGTACAGATCACTATGCTAGATAGATTAATGGGGGTTAAGGATAATTTTTAGATTAGAAATCCTGCCCTCATGGAGCTTCCAATGAGAGGATTACTATATATACAAATAACTGTTGAGAAGAAGAAAAATCTAATTCTGAAAGCTGGAATTCTTAATTTTTTGGGGGGGAGGAGTTATGGACCATTTTGGCAGTCTGGTGAATCCTATGATTTCTTTCTCAGAATATATACATTTTTTAAACCCATACCTTCTGACTTGGAGTCAATACTGTGTATTGGCTCCAAGGTAGAAGAGTGGTAAGTGTAGGCAATGGGGGCCAAGTGACTTGCCCAGGGTCACACAGCTGGGAAGTGTCTGAGGCCAGACTTGAACCTAGGACCTCCCGCCTCTAGGCCTGGCTCTCAATCCACTGAGCTACCCAACTGCCCCCTTCAGAATATTTTTAAATGCATATAATACATAGGATTACAGAGGAAACCAATTATATTGAAGTATAGTTTTCAACTCAGGGTAAAACAAACTCTGCAAGTTCGTGGACACCAGGTTAAAAGAACTCTTTTGCCTGGAGAAGCATCAAAGGTTTTATTGAAGAGGTGGTAATTCAGTTGGGCTTTAATAAGGGTAGATAGGAATTCAACAGCTGTAGGTGGAAAGGCCTGGCAAAGAAGGTTTACACAGTGAGCAAAGGCATGGAGACAGCAAAGCAGCAGGGGGTGTTCAGGCAACTGGTCCAATTTGAAGCAGAGATTACATAGAGGAGAGTAGTGTGAAATAGCTCTGGAAGGATAGCATAGTGCCAGATTGTGGAGGGCCTTGATGACATACTCCCAGACATCTTATTAGCATTAATTGGGAAATCCATTTGGTCTTGTTTTGCTGCTGTTTAAGTCTGATTTTTCCCTATTTGGGACCTTTCCCAATTTTTATTTTGTTAGTGAAATGGAACTATCTCAATTCCCCCCTCACAAAATACAGTATTTGCCTGTCAATATTCCCTTTATGCTCTTTGAAGCTACTGATTTTTCCTCTTTAAGGAAGAGTTTATCTACTCTGGCCTGATCTTTAAGATTTGAGCTGTGCAGTCAGTCATACTTTTAGGCTTTTGAAGAGGGCAATTAGACAATGGGATGGATGTTTAAGGAAGACTTAACTTTGGCAGTGAAGGCTATATAGGGAGGTGGCAAAATAGAAGTGAGAATATCATTGAGGAAGTTACAGTAGTAGTTCAGATAATCAGGTAATAGGGATAATGTAGTAG
This sequence comes from Gracilinanus agilis, assembly GCF_016433145.1. Lineage (NCBI taxonomy): Eukaryota > Metazoa > Chordata > Mammalia > Didelphimorphia > Didelphidae > Gracilinanus > Gracilinanus agilis. The sequence goes on along the minus strand of NC_058132.1, from coordinate 555,822,854 downwards.
TAGGATTGTGAGGGTGGGAATAGAAGAAGAGAATATGAGACCTTGCAAAGAGAGAATGATAACTGTCATCTGAAAGGTGAGAGAGATAAAAGATAACATTGGATTTGGAAGACTTAAGAGAATGGTAGTACCACTGATGGAAATGGTGAAGTCATCAGGGCTATTCTTTTTGGGAAAAGACAATAACCAGGTTTGTTGAGTTTAAGGTGTTTAAGCAATTTTGTGGGACACCTATTTTAAAGGTTAGGGAGAGGGCAAGTAGCCAGTGCTGGACACAGAAAGCTTCAAGAGGTAGAATTCTAATAGACTGATGTCTCTTAAGCCAAGGGAGGGGAGGGTATCCAGAAGTAGGTCAGCCATTTATAACCATGATTCTTGAACTTGGATAAAAAAATATCCATTAAAATTGGTTTCCTTTGTGATCTTATATATTTTGTTTTGCTTATTAACAGACATTTTGAGAAGCAGTCCATAGGTTTCCTCAACTGCCAAAGAGGGTCCATGACAAAAGGTTAAGAACTCTTGGGGCAGGTGGTCATCAAATGTTAAATAGAGAACAAACTGAATGATGGCACAGAATTTGAAAGGGCATTTGATTCAACAATTAAGATGTCATTGGAGACATTAAAGAAGTTTCAGTAGTGTGGTGAATACATTAATAGTGTGGAAATAAGAATACAGTGAGCTGAACTGAAATTTGATAGTGAGGAAGTTGAGTATTGGGCATGGACAACTTTTGGAAAAAGTTTGACTGTGAAGAAAGAAATAGGTTCATAGTTAGAAGAAGAAAGATTAAAGGCAGATTGGGAAGGACTGCTGAGCATGTTGGAAGGGAATTGTGAAGAGAAGCTGAATAAAGCCTTTAGACACAACTTCTAAATTACAATTCTAAGACCAAGAACAAGCTGATTTGAAAAACCCTTGTAAGCTGCTCTAGGAGGGATATTTTTTGGGGGGTGAGGTGAGTAGCATGTTGCCTATTTGAGGTTAACATACTACTAGCAAGAAAATTTCATTTTTCTTTCAATGAAGAAGAAATGTTTTTCCAGCATTTAGAGATTGTTTCTTCTTTATCATCCTGACAGATACAAAAGAAACTGTTCTGGGACTTTATATCATGATTTGAAGGGCTGATGTCATCAAAATACTGTTGTGATCTTTTGTGTTTTTACTTAAAAATGACATCATGAATTTATGTGTAACTGTCAAGAATATTACAAGGATAAAATATTACTGACAAATCTCATTCTGCCACTGGTAAAAATGTTTTTATTTTTGTTTTGCAATCAATTTTAGTTTAATAAATTGAACTATATTGCTTTTTGGTGTCAGGAAGTCTTGATGGCATTTCATTAAAATGCCTTTTAGTAGTTGAACGTAACATTTGAATGGAAAATTGTTCACAATAAACTAGGAATATCTTGGACACAAAAGATTAAAGAATAAGTACTCACCTTGAAATTATTAGTTTTTAAAAATTTGGAATGATTATAGAGGGTAAGAAAAGAGCAGGTATATGTCAGCAAATCCAAAATGTCAGATTTTACTAATCATTTAACTTATAAAGAATGAGGTTCTTTTCCTTATACTTATGAAGAACCTTAAGGCAAGAAAGATGTTGTTTAATATTCTTTTTTTATATTTTTGTTCCACCCCATTCTAGTCATCTGTAGGTCTAGTTTTGATCAGCTGGAGTATACGATCCTTATTTTATGTGTAACGGTAAATATATAATTTGGATTTATACCTTCTTTTCTAATATACATCCTGGTATGAAATATATATATACATTTCCACAGATAGAATAAGTCTATCTGCTCAGTCCTAATTTGGAATATATATATATATTATGGATAATAGTTAGTCTGTTACCTTTGACCATGAATTTCATTGAAGATGGCCAATAGTGTTTTGGGTCTAGATGTAGTAATGACAATATCATTCATGTACAAGAACCCTTGAAGAACTTCTTTATCTTCAATTTCCACTTTACTCTGGACTTTCTCTATGTTCTGTCTAATATTTTAGGTGAGCATACATCTCTCAGCTTTATGACACTTGATTTTTGACATTTGAGGAGCAGGGGGAAAAATTTTCATTACATCTGCCATGTTGTTGTTCAGTCTTTTCAGATCCATTTGGGGTTGTGAAGAGAGAATTAAACTCTCTTTGTTTATTTTTAATGTAATCAATCAGCAACCTTTAATTTAATCAATCAATAATTTAAAGTGCCCCTACTTAACACTTAGTAAGTCACTAAGTAAGAGAGTTTACAAGTCACTAGGAAAAAAAAGTTCACACCCACAAAGGCCACAAGCACTGCCCCTCCTTGGGCAGTGCTAGGCAGCAGCTAGGGAGGTTGTGATTGGTACCTGTGAAGTGGAAGAGAGACAGGAAGTTGGAGGAGAAGATTCATTCATTCATTCCTTGGCCCTTCAGGTGTTGAGAAGATTTTTTGGATTCCTTCCTTGGCTCTTCGGTGAGGACTCTCTCTCTTGATTGGTGCTTTGGGGGGACACTCTCTTCAGTGTAAGCTTTGGTGAGATTCTAGGTGGTCTTAACCTTATGTGCGCTGAAAGTTCTTGGTGGATTTTTCAGCATCTCGTGGCTCTTTGGATTTTGGCTTCCTAATTAAGACTTTGGATTCTGGTGAGATTCGCTTTTGGATTCACATTTGAGGTCTAGAGGCATTAGGATTAGGATTTAGGTTATTTGTAGCTAGGTGATTTTTTCTACCTCTTTTCCATATTTACCACTTTAATATTTCGATCTTGCTGTAAATAAAAGCTGCTTACAGTAATTTTGACTAGAGAAATTAATTATTTTTATAAACAGCAACCACAGTAATTTTTAAAAAAAATTCTTATATTTGTCAAACCCATTTTTAACTATTACAGTGTTTTCTTGGCAAAGATATTGAAGTGGTTTACCATTTCCTTCTCCAGCTTATTTTACAGGTGAGGGAACTGAGGCAGCCAAAGTTAAGTGTTCAAGGTTTACATAGTAAGTATCTTTTGACCAAATTTGAACTTGTAAGTCTTCTGACTCTGCGTTCTGGCATCCTATACATTATGCCACATTATACTCTTAAAAAAAAACAAAAACCTTACCTTCTATCTTAGAATCAATACCATATATTGGTTCCAAGGCAGAAAAGGAGTAAGGACTGGGCAGTGGGAGTTAAGTGACTTGCCCAGTGTCACACAATTAGGAAGTATCTGAGAACAGATTTGAACTTAGGATCTCTTAGGTCTAAGCCTGATTTTCTATCCATTGAGCCATCTAGCTAGCTCTCTACTTTGTTCTTAATTGCAAAATATATTTCACTAAATTATTATGCCATAATTTAGCAATTTCTATATTATTTTTAAAAGCTGAAAGCAAAATTATGTTTTGAAACCAGAAAAGAATAGGAATAATGGATTTTATATTCTCTGTTTTTCTTAAATTTTTGACTTTTAAGATGTGGCTTGCTATATTAAAAATCTTTAGACGTCTTAGTCTTGGTAACACACCTTGTTTTCATTCATAGATTGCTCTCACAAAAGTTTTTTTTTTTTTAACTTTAAATATTTATTTGGCTGAAAACCACGAACTGTTGGATTGATGGGCTCTCTGGCTGTGAGCATCTATGGACCCTCAACATTGGCTGAATCAGGGTGAGGGCAGAGAGAAGACAACTTTTCTCTCCATTTCACCCAGTTCTTGAAAGACTCAAGGGTAGGGGAACAAATGGAAAACAAGGAGCAGATTGTGGGGAAAGCCTGATTTTTAAACCCTGGCTCAGGTTCAGGGTAGGTCAAGGCTCTCTCACAAAAGTTTTAAGGAGATATGAAAGACAGGAGTGGGTAGTTTTTCATATTAAAAATCAGGAGCACTCTTATTTTTCCCATACTTTTGAAATCTTCCTCATTTTTCTGTGTTTTGAAAAATTGATCCATGGGTACCTTTTAAAATTATTTTGATAACAGAATTCTTCAGTATCTTTTGTTATAGGTCCATGAGTTCTTCTCAAATTGGTCTTAAGTATCATCCCAATTTTCTAACATAGTATATTTGGTATCAAAAAGAAAAGTCATGATGTAGTGAATAGGTACAGAACTTGAAGTCACAAAGACTTGGTTTCAAATCCTGAATTGAACATTTGCTAAGACTCACTTTCTTCAGCTATGAAATGGGGAAAACAATACATCAAGTAACCATTTTATAAGACTTAACTGAAATAATGTAATTAAACTACGTATTGTAAAACATTGAAACACTGTGCCTACTGTGTAAATCCCTGTTGGTCATTTGGGGAGAAAAAGGAAATTAATTCAGGAAGCACATTAAAATCCTAATACATAAATATATCCTCATTAGTCAATAGTGAATAAACATTTATTAAACACCTGTGTGTCCATTACTGTGCTAAGTACTGGGGATACAGTTACCAAAGACAAAAGCTCTCAGGGAGTTTACAATATAATGACAGAAGATAACACACTAAAGGAGGGTGAGGGAAGAATTTTTCCCCTCATTTTTTTCCCCTCAGTTTTTGTCTTACTAGGAAGAACTTAACTCAAATAATTTTAGTGTCATGTTTATTGAATTCTAGACTTTCCCTGTTTGCTTCTGGATTTTAGTTGTTAGTTCCAATGATAGTAGGATATTTTTGTCTTTTAATCAATATCAAATTATTTTGATCATTGCCATTTTATAGTCTGAAATCTGATAATCTGAGATGAGTTTTTTCCTACTTTTTTTTTAACTTCACTTTTCCCCCCTGGAGATTATTGGAACTTTTTTTGTTCTTTCTCTTGAATGTTGCTGTTTTGTTTAGTTCTATACAGTAACACTAGATAATTTGGTATAGCATTCTATTTATTTTACTTGTGTATCTATTGAATAGTTCTCCAAGCATCTGCCTTTATTTCTACAAAGAGCATTTTGTAGTTTTGTTTGTTCTGGTCATTTTGTGATGAGTTGCCTTAGGAAGCACATTTGATAAGCTGTATCGTGAAGGACTCTGAATGTTTTGGATAAAGATCAGTTGAAAGAACTAGGTATGTATAGCCTGAAGAAGAGACTCAGGGGCAATGAGATACCTGTATTTAACTAATTGAAGGCCTGTCATATGAAAAGGGGTTTAGATCTTGCCTGTTTGACTTTACAGGTCAGAAGAAGAAACAATGGATAGAAGTTTCATAGAGGCAAATTTAAGCTTAATATCAGGAAAACCTTCCTTACTAATTAGAACTATGCATGAAGGGACTGGGATTGTATTGAAAAGCTGTGAGGTTCTCTCTTGGGGTCTCTATCTTCAAATGGAAGCTAGATGCCCATTGCGTATGTTGTAGCATAAAAGTTTTTATCAGATAGTATTGGATTAGGTGGCTGCTGAGGTCCTCCCCAACTCTTAAAATCTGTCATTTCTCAATAAAGTGCTCTAAAAACACTGGCAGATGTGTTTTATTTCAACTTTATTAGTTATTCTTTCTGTTTTGTCTACAAATATCTTAGGAGGATCTGGCTTAGATGAGTCTCATGCCACCCTTTCCACAGAGTTCTCTCCTCACCTTTTTTGTGAGGTGATAACTGCTCATCTTCCATGAGGTTTTTGCCAGTGAGTGTTCTAAAGTGGTGTTACATTTGGCTGCCAGGTCTGCTGGCTTGGCAAGGAGATTTGGCTTACTAACTGAGCTGGTTTCTGGATTCTTTCAGGCTTCTTGTTTTGTATTAAACTTCTCTAAGAAATGGGTAGTAATCATTGTTTATTGTCTATTTTTCCGTTTTTTTGGTAGTCAGTAACCTTAATTTTAAACAGATCTAATTGAGCCAATTCCATGTGGCATCATCTCATCTTTATTTTTTTGTCACCATTTTAAATTTTTGTATATAATGCTATGTAACAATAATATAATACATGAATTGTTATAAATGTGTAATAAATTATAATAAACATGTTTATCCAAGAGAAATAAATACTCATATTAGCTATGTCCAAAAATCTGTCTCATACTTTTCTTCTCTTCTCTCTTACACCTCTCCCAGTAAATAATGATTAAGTACCTATTATGTGCCACACGCTGTGCTAAGCAGTAAGATATAAAAATGGACAGAAAACATTCTCTGTGTTCAAGAAGTTTACAGTTTGGGGAATACAATCTAAACTAAGACTTTTTTTTCTATATTTAATCTATGATCTGACTCTAGGAAGGTAGCTAATTCTTAAATGGTTTTCATGTTAATATTTAGTTCTTTATTTTTAAACCCTTACCTTCCATCTTAAAATTGATTCTAAGTATCAGTTCCAAGCAGAAGAGTTGTAAGGGCTGGACAGTTGGGTTCAAGAGACTTGTCCAGGTTTCACACAGCTAAGAAATGTCTGAGGTCATATTTGAACCCTAGTCCTCCTCACTCCACACCTAGCTCTTCATCCACTGAGTCACCTACCTGCCCCTATCAAGTTACTTTTCCCTTTGTCAAAGATATAATCAATTTCTTTTGTTGTTGTTATGTCTGCTCTTTATCACTCTTTTCCTGAAGAAACTATGGATGATACATAAGTGTGAGGTTTCTAAGTAGTCTACAAACTTGGTATCTCAGTTTTTGACCTAGCACTATATTTTTCCAATAGTTTTTTCTATTCTGCCTTCTGTCCCACCTTTGCATTGGAGACATTGTGTGTGTATGTATGTGTATGTGTTTGTGTGTATACATCATATATGTGTGTCTCTCTAGAGCTTTGTTTGGGGGAATATGCCAATTTCTTCCTAAAATAGCTTGTTAGCATATTAGCTGGGAGAGAGAAAGAACACTGGTTCTTTAATCAGAGGACATTGCTTTAAATTCGGCCTCATTCTTACTATACGTGTATGACTTTTAGAAGGAAGGAAGGAAGTATTTATTATTTGCCTATTATTTTTCAGACTTTATAATAAGTGCTGTACAGCTATGCCAAGTTGCTTAATCTCTCTGGGCCTCAGTTCTTTTCCTCATAAATGGGAGAATTGGTATGGATGACTTCTGAGGCCCCTTTCAACTCTAGCTTGTTTTTCTATGATCTTGTTTTCATAGTTTTCTATTTCCTTGAATTCTTTTGGTTATCGAGATGAGACAACAATATACAACAATGTTCTTGAAAGATTTCTCATTGCTTCCAGGCGATGGAAGAAAGCCATACTGCCAATTTTCTTTTCACCTTTCCTAGGAGAATTTGAAAGCTTTTGGTTAATCTTATTTAGTAGCAACTCTTTAATATATTCTTTTGCTTTCATTTGTAGAGCCAGTTAGTATGGAGTGGTTCATTGAGTTCTTCCTGAAAATTTCCTTCTCTATTGAACAGTGACTACATAAATGGCACAAATAGCCAAATGGACTCTTGAGGATGGTCTGAGAATTCTCAGCATCTTTTTCTCTCTTATTCGCCATTCTGTCGAAGGAGAAAAATTGAACAGGGTTGAGAGCAATCGACATTATTTCTTTCATGGCCTACCCACTAATCTCATGAATAAGCTTCTAGTTGTGAGCCTTTCCCATACTCCCACCATCTGCTTCCTTCACATGTTGTTGAAAAAAGCTGGAGGAAGTCATTCCTTTGCTTAAGAAGATTCTACTACTCCTTGTTGCCTGTACTATAAAATATTAACTCCTCTGGTATTTAAAGCCCTTTACAGTCTGTTTCCTGTTCTTCCAAAAATGATTTTTACATTATCCTACTCACTCCGCTTTGAACACTACATTCAAGCCAGATTGTCCTACTCACTATTCTCTTGTATGACTTCTGGCTCCCCTGCCTTTGCACAAGCTGTCTCAGTTGTTTGAAGTGTGCTTCCTTCTCACCTCCTCCATATTTTAGAATACTGAATTTCCTTAAAGGCTTATCCCAAGTGCCACCTCCACCAAACCTCTCCTTACTCCCAAGTTACTTGTAATTTTTGTGTTTTTCCATGCATTTTGTATTCCTTCATCTGTATACAGTAGACAGTGTATCAGTGGAAAAAGAGCACTGACTTTAGCCAAAGGGCCTGAGATACAGTTAGGTATCAAGTCAGCCAACTGGCATTTATTTCATTCCAGCTTCTGATTTACTATTTTTTGGGGGTCATCTTTTATTTTATTTTTATTTTTAAATATTTTTCCTTGTTTACATGATTCATTTTCTTTCCCTCTCCTCTTTCCTCCTGATTTACTACTTTCTTATGACCTTGGACAAGTCACTTTAATGGACTTTGGCCTTGGTTTCCTCCTCTGTAAAATGAGAAAGTGGGATGAGATAGCCTCTGAGAACTCTTTCTGTTCTAGATCTATGATACAACTTTTTTCTTGTACAGTGTGAGGTCCCTAAAGGGAGAGAGTATTTCCTTCTTTCTCTATGCCCAGTGCCTGGAATAAGAGGGGACACTTAACACATTCTTGTCAATTGAACAAATATATCAACAACTTTAAAGAACTTAAGGAACAGAAGGGTCAGAAAGATGCGAGAATTCAGAGAAAGCTCTATCATAGAAATCATAGGAAGCCTTTAGTATCCAGAAATTGTCAGTAGGACCAAGTGCTATAGAAATGTCCAGGAGAGCTACCTTTTTATAGCTTTTTGTGCACTTTTCTTTTCTCCCTCACTAGACTGAGCTCTGTGAGTGGAGCCTGATAAACCCGTCTTATTCATCTTTGTAGCTCAGCCTCTTCCTCACATCCTGTCAGCCAGTTTGGTGCAACTGAAATGGAAGAGTGATTTGAAGTTGACAAGGAAGTATGGTTTTCTTAGTGATGCATAAACAAAATAGATGTCTTGATAACTTTTGACAGGTCATAAGACATCAGCAACAGCAGGCAGTGAGAGATGATAACTTTATGGAGAGCAAGGCAAAAAAACTGCAGGAAAAAACTGTTTTAGCCATGAAGTTGTTCCATTTATTTTCATAAACCCTAGGGTGAATTGTAAACTTCATTTGCCCTTTATGAAAGAGTGACAAACAAAACAAAAAGTAACTTGGTAGATCTTTTCAGAAAGAAAATTCCAGCATTTCTACGGAGAGCAATACTACTTCAGTACTTTGTCTCAGGCCTTCTTTTTTTCTGCAGCTATATTGCATAGTCTGAGAAAGCTGGTTTCTTGAGTCCTCAAGAAAAGGTTAATTGTCTTGTTCATATTTTATACGATACATATAATCATTCCCTAGGAGTGCTGGTGGAGCATTGCATTGTGATATGTTTGATTTTGACAAATTTTAATGTTTAGAGTTTTTATTGGTTATAACTAAATATTAATAATAATTAACTAAAATGGTTGAAATATCAAGAGTTTTTTGACCTTCAGTTATCTCAAATTCAAGAGCATTGTATTCCCAAGCCATTCCAGAAAACTAGAGTTAGTATATTTAAATGGAAGACCAGTCTGGATTGCTGGAAACTCCTAATTGTAGAGATTTTTTTGGGTCTTTTTTAAAAGAAATATTATTTTGAGAACATACAGTAACTGGAACTAAGAGTCCCTTAGGGGAAATAACTTAAATGACTACGATTTGTAATTAGAATAAGAATTGCTAGTTTAAGCAACACCACAATTAACCTGATTTCAGTTACCTGGAATTGGGGAATGGTGTGGTCTGATTAATTGAATTTGATTAATTCTCTAAGGAAAACTCATTTGTTAAATCCTTTCTTGTTAACAGTTGTTTGAAGATGTACAGGGTTAATATTTTGAGCACCACCAGTTGCTATTGTATGGTAATGTTGCTATAGAGTATATAGGAGACACAACTGGAAATATTAAGGGTCTTCTCTTGATATGCACCTTCCCTTAGTGGTAATTTTTTGGCTGGTATTAGAGAGAAATAAGTGGCAAATAGAGTATAGAATGTAAATAAGGATTTATAGAATCAAAACTTGGATTCTAGGGTGAAAGAATGCCATGGAATAGGAATGGAATTATCCCTTTTGGGGCATAAAAAGCCTGCCCTACACAGGACTTCAAAGTCCAATAAGTTGAAAGTTTGCTTTCTTCTCAGAAATATTTATCTGGTTTTGGGAAACATTCTATTTATAGAATTGTTGAAAAATATTTCTAGCTAATTGAAAGTGAAAATTAAGCTTTTAAAAAAACACAGAGATTGCATACTGTCATGCTCTAGAGAAAAAGCAATATAAGTATGCCAAATATTGTATTTTTTTTTCACTTAAGGCTGTACACATCTTCTAAAGCATGCAGTCTACCAGAGAATTCAATGAGCCCTCTGCAGTGGTGTCGACGGGTCCTAGATAATCCAACACCTGAGATGGAAGCTGCAAAACGTTCACTTTGCTTCAGATTGGAGCAAGGTAAGTTTGATAAATTTTTAGCAATTGCATCTAACAACTTCTGCCTTGATTTAAATTTTTGTAGTTTTATCATTGCAAATGATACATGCAGTTCTTGAATTGTATAAATCATTTGTGTATTTATGCAATCAGTTTTTTCAATATGACCTTGTGAATATTTGCACTTGTGTCTTCTCCTTTTGTTTGCCAAGAGTCCCTTTTTGTCACTCTGAATGATAGTGATAAACAAATTCTTGTTATAATTTTCTGTACCTCTTTTTCACTCTTGTATTAAAAAATACTAGTAATGTTTCAAGCCGTTGAGGTTTACTGAAAATATATGGTTGAATTCTAAGATATCAATTATGATAACCCTTTGTTAGTCCCTTTCCCTCATACCTAGGGGACTAGTCTTGATTTTCAGTTTCTGATGGGTTTATGAAGCATAATGGGGAATGGAAATGTTGAAGCAGTCCTTCAGTTATGCTGAGGGATCTGTTCTTTTCTCATATTCCCAACAAATCCTAGGGTTTCATTCCTAGATTCCTCCTACTGATCATCATTAAAATTGCCCCTTTTCTCAGTTGGGTTCTTCCTTTTCCTCCTGATCTATTGTTTTTAAAGTCAATGTATAGCTCTTCTTTAGACTTCTTCAAGGGTTCTTGATTTTTTCCATTTAGATTTACCTAGTGCTTTCATCATAGAGGAAAACTGCTCTTCAACAAAAGGAAAAAAGGGCAGATGTTTCAAAAGCTAACTTGGTTTTCCATTTAAATATAGGAACTAGACCTTGATCTTCTTTAGTGTTCCCTTTTCCCTGAATGTGCCATAGTCATGATCTTGAAATCAACTTCCCAGAGCTTTTCTGAATCAGTTGTGAGTTTGGGTTTTTTATTTCTACTGGATATAGATTCAGTTTAGCAAGGGTAATGTTGCTTAACCTCCTAAAATCTGTTTCTTAGTTCCCTCTCCAAGGCATGGAATTACTTTGGGGAAGGTAATTCTTTATCTGGGCCTGGTACCTTCCATGGGTTTCAGACAGTCTTTCCCTGACATTACAATGAGCCTTTCTTCGGCCTCCTGGAAATTTTGATGACTGCAAAAGTCCTGGGAACCTTAATTTTCTCTTGATCTAATTTTTTTGTTTTTAGAAACAAATGTTTTATTGACACATTTCTTTCTTTCTTACATTCCATTATTTCCTAATGACTTCCATCTTTCTACCATGTCCTTGCCCCACACTCTAGCCTAGAACTCTCCAAAAGTAGTATGATTAGGCAAAAGAATCCAATACTGATCTTGTCCAACAATGTAGGTCTCATGTCATTGCTGTAATCTTTCACTTCTCTACCAAGGAAGTATGTTCAATCTTCAGTCTTATGGTGTCAAGATTAGTTATTGCATTAATGAGACTTAATGATGTCTTTCATTGCTTTCTTTATATCATGTAGCCACTGTGTAGATTGATACCTGATTCTATTTACTTTGCTCTGTGTCATTTTATGCAAATCATCTCAAGCTTCTCTGAAATTTTTGTATTCCCTTTGATCCATTCTCTGTCTTAGCTGGTTTGTATGACGCTGGTTTCTGCATGATGCAGGTTAAGTCTGATTTGATATTATAAGTAAAGCTTGGTTCTTTATATTTCTACAGAATGTCATCTAGGCAGGGATATGCTGGTGAATATTTTAATAAATAGCTCTCTAGGATAAAAATAGAACACCCTTTTAATTTTACTCTGTATTATTAATACTTTGTTGTCTAGCCTACCAACAGAATAATAAATGAAATTTTTCGTATTTCATTTTAAAATTGATCTGTTTAGGGCAGCTGGGTAGCTCAGTGGAGTGAGAGTCAGGCCTAGAGACAGGAGGTCCTGGGTTCAAACCCGGCCTCAGCCACTTCCCAGCTGTGTGACCCTGGGCAAGTCACTTGACCCCCATTGTCCACCCTTACCAATCTTCCACCTATGAGACAATACACCAAAGTACAAGGGTTTAAAAAAAAATTGATCTGTTTACAGTAGATACCCATGCATCCAGGCCTCTCTCTGTTCTGGATGTCCTAAGGACTAAGTAATCATTAACATTATGACTGAGCCTACCTCTTTTCTGGAAGCATCATTGGAGATTAACATCTTTTTTCCAATTCAAAGCTCAAGTCTTTTGTCTTAACTATTGCTCAATTTTCAACAATGTTTATTTGTGAGAGGAAATTCTTAAATATTCAGCTCATTGATAGAGGTGAGATGAAGACATGGTCCAGAATCCAAAGAATAATCTTCATTTGGCCCATCTCCTAGATTTGGGAGGGAGGAAATTACTCCTTAGGGAAATGGCTGTTTCTAGAATTTAGAATCATGGTAGAGAAATACTTAGAACTTACAGTAATAAGGCAATTCCTACTAATAGAGAGAGGACATTTCACAAACACTTTGTATTGGTTGAACCTTTAAGAAACACATCTATTTTGAGGTCCTTAAATACAAACTTGGAATAGCTACAAGGAAAGCACTCAAAATTAATTAAGGTTTTAGAAAAAGACAGATAAAGACTTTTTATTTTGCCCTTTTCATTTTAAGTGGAATTTTAAAAGCCTTGTCATCATTTGGGATTTGTGCTAGTCACTTAACCTCTGTCTACTTTCTCTTCTGATAGAAAAGGAAGAACAGTAGCACTTTTCTGTTATTCTTGGAATAATGAGATATTTGTTGAAAATGTTTTGAGATGCCCTGAGAAATATAGGGAATACACAATAATAAAATAAATTCCATGTATGAATAGTAAAGAACAAAGCAATATAAACATGTTATTAAACTGTAAACTTTTAAAAAAAATCCTTTTTATTACTATGAACTTAGTCTACATGATGAAAATTTCTCAATATATATAATTTTAAAAATGCAAGAGAAAAAGAAGACTGCATATGAAACTACAAATCACGATGTGTAGCTTGTTATAAATTTTTTAGGCACTGTTGCTGAATCTATGGAAGGATGTCTTGGGAATGAAATACTTTGCAGGTACAACCTGAAAATCACTAGCATTCATATTCAGAATTGTATTTCTGGAACTAGTCAATTCTTCAAGTTCATATGGCCAATAAACCACTTTAAAATATTTCCCTTCAATTAGGTTACCTAATATAATCTGCCTCATTGTCTTAGAAATAAGTTCCATGTCCTTTCTCCTCTGCCCCAAGCTTTGTTCCAAACTCTTATCATTATTCAGGTTGGATCAAGTCATCTCTATGACCATTCAGACATTTGGTCCTTCTATTAATCCATTCCATTATGCCCTTTGGAATCTCCTCTCTAGCTAGCCTCAGTGGATTCACCTGTGTCCTCAAACTTTTCCTTCAACTTTTCTCCTATCTTCATGATTTAATTAAAATCAGATTACTTTTTTGCTATTCTCAAATTTGAAAGCCATTCCTTTTATCTCTTCCGTAAAATCCGTAAGATCAGGAGGAAAGATTGGTGTACTCTCAGTTTTCTACCACTGCTTATACAGCATTTCTTTATTATCCTTAATAACTTTTTCACTAAAGTCTATGCAATCCATTTATTTTATTTTTTAAACTTTAATTAATTTTGAATATTTTTCCATAGTTACCTGATTCATGTTTTTTCCCTCCCCTCCTCCCTCTACCCTCCTGTAGCCTATGAGCAATTCCATTGGGTTTTATATGTGTCATTGATCAAGGCCTATTTCCATATTATTATACAATAGGGTGATTGTTTAGAGTTTACATCCCTAATCATATTCCCAATGAACCATGTGACCAAGCAAATATTTTTCTTCAGTGTTTCTACTCCCACAGTTCTTTCTCATAAGTCCCTCAGATTTGTCCTGGATCATTTATGACCACCCTTTATGATACTGGAGGAAAAGCATTGAATCTGGGGTTAGAGAACTTGAATTCACATCCTCTGTTACTTATTATTGGCATTACTCTGGACAAATTATTTAATCTCCCTGGACCTTTAATCAATGAAATGAGGGGATTGGCCCAGATAGGCTCAGAGTTCCTTTTCTTTTCAATTCTATCTCCATTTTAGATCCATCCATTTAGACACTCAGTAGCCAATTTCAGTGACCACTAAATCTCTTTAGATTTCTGCCTTCAGTACCATTTACCCTGATCTACTATGTTCTAAACTTCTGTGTGTTTATTGTCACTAACTTGGCCTTATAGCAATAGCTTTCTGAGAAATCTTCTTGCCTCTTCTTTCTTGCTTTCCTTCCTCTCTGCAAATCATGACATGTTTGCTAGATTAATCATCCTTATGCATGGATCTAGCCATGTCACTTTTCTACTGGAAACTCTTCATTGGCTCTCTATTGCCTAGGACTTCTTTGCCAGATATTTAAGGCCATCCATAACTTGAAATCTCCCTGCCTTTCCAGCCTTATTTTATACTTCAGCTTTTCTTATATTCTGAGTTGCAACTAAACAGAATGTTTACCATCACCTATATATTCTCTATTTTATTCCTCTTACGCCTTTGCATCTTTCCTATGACTAGAATGAATCCCTTCTCCTTGTTTCTGCCTTCTGTTGAATTTCTAAAATTTGATTTATTAAAGCCTAACTAAAATGCCATATCTTCTGTAAAGTCTTCCTGATTTCCTTTAATCAGTAATGCCCTTTCTGTCATTGGACAACACAATACCTTTCTTTCTCTTCTTATGCCCTCTTGTTTTTATTTTGATACATGTGTCATATCCCCCAATTATGTTATAAGCAACATGAATATCATGGCAATACATAGGAGATGCTTAATAGAATGTTAATATGATTCATTTCATCACACATTTATCTAAAGCTAACAGTTTTGAGCTAAGGTTATTACTCACTTTGCTTCAGATAAGACCTTACACAGAACATGACTATTAAAAAATTAAATTCTACAATGTTTCTGCCTATAGAATAAGATAAAACAATATTAAATTTAAAAACTTTAAACATTAAATGTAAATACTTTAAAGTTGTATTTGACATAGATTTGATATGTGTTGTTATCAGATATTTACTTCATTAGCAAAGGGCAAAAAGTTAACAGTGTAAGCCGAAGAAAATGGATAAAAGCCATGTGAGATTTGATTATTTTGTTAGTAGTTTGCACATTTAATTGTTCCATGTTGAATTATTTTCTTTAAATTGGTTTTAGTAAAAGAACCACTTTTTTTGAAAGTAAAATAAATTGCAATGCTCATGTTTTATAAAATTCCATTTAACTCCCAATATGAATCTTGTGCAGGGAAAACAAATGTTTATCCCAGTGCTCTGTTATGGAACAATTATCCCAGACCAGGGATTGAATACTCTTATTTAATTGGAAGTAACCACTTAACTCAGACTGCTCTTTGGATAGGAATACGTTTGCCTGTAAATAGTAGCTAATGTATCTCAGATATCCTTAGCATATGAACTTGATTAAAGTTCTCAGAAAAAAAGTACAATAATAGGAGGAGGGGTGTTTTCGAGTTTGAAAAATTTAGAGAAAACTATTGATCAAAATTTAATTTTTAAATTTTTGTATATATATCCAGTGGAAATCATTTTTCCTACCTTACTGAGTAAATTCATATACTTCACTGTTTTTGTTTTAGTTAAACTTTTGGATAGTTAGTTATTACTTAGTCAGAAAAGCATGTTCAGTATTTGCTAGAGCCAGGTACTCTGTTATAGGCACAATAATAAAAATGAAACATCCCTTACCTTAGAAAAACATATCCTTTAGAAGAGACCTACACATACATAATAAGTAAAGGCAAAATATATAGATGAGGTACATTTGGAAGAAGACATTAGCAAATGGAGGTTTCAAGAAAGGCTTCACATTAGAGATGGTATTTGAGCTGAGTTGAAGAAAACCAAAGATTCTCAAAAGAGGTGGTGAGAGAGGGAACCTGTTCCAGGTATAAGGAACAGTGAGTGCAAATTTGCGGATATTAGAGATAAAACATCATGTGTGGAACAATGAAGAGGGCTAGTTGATGGGATAATGATGGTAACATTTAGCATGGTGCCAGGCACATAGTAAGTGCCATTCAAACTTTAGCCGTTATTGTTAGCTTGTCTTGAAAATTAGTAGGCATGTTAAGAAGAGTACTAATTTTATAGAAAAAAGCCAGATAGGTTGAATTAGGTGGGTTGTGAAGGGCTTTCATTGATATACAGAGAAGTTTGTATTCCATTCTAGAGGTAACAGAGAACATTTGAAGTTAAGATAGAAAGTGACAGATAGGACCTGTGTTTTAGAAGTCTCATTTTGACAGTATTATAGAAAATTGATTCCAAGGTGGGAAATTGACGGAAGAACTACTCATACCAAACAAAGGCAACACTAATATATATATTTTAAAAATTAAACATTGAAGTTCATCTCTTTTCTCCATATTGAGAGAAAGTAATATATCAGGATGTGTGTGTGTATTCTTTTGTCTCCTGAGAGTCACGCCCTCATCATTGCTCTCAAGTCAGCTTCCTGATCTTTAAAATGAGTATTGAACCAGATCATATTTGGCATTAATAAGAGCTAGCATTTATATAGCACTTTGAGATTTACAAAGCATTTTACATATCTTAGTTAATCTTTATAACATTCCTGGGATATTATTATCCTAGTTTTGTAGATAAGGAAACTGAGGTTAAGAGGCCTTATGGGGAAAACCAGGGAAATTAACTTAAATATTATATTTGGGTCCAGAGGGGTGTGTAGGAGACAGGAATGGATAGTAGGGGGGACCAAACAAGTTAGGGAGACTGGGTTTAACTGTTAAGGAAAATGTCTGTAACAGAAGTGGCTGTTATGCCTAACTGTCATCCTGCACCATCTAGACAAGGGCCTGTGGAAACTAGCAGGCAAATGACAAGAATTTGTGACAAATTTAATTAAGGGAACTATGGTAAAGGATGGGAATAGGGGTTTCTACACTTCCAGACCATGGGTAAACCACAGGGTCAGAGGAGGGACTTATCTACACTGAACTGAGACCTAAGCAAGACAGAGCCCAGAGAATAGCAGGACTGAAGTGGGTCACAGCAGAGTCCTGACACACTCCAGCAATGTTGCAGCTCCTCCAGGACCACTATCTGCACTCTTCAGGTGGGTAGATTCTGGGAGCTAACCCAGCCCAAGTTAACCTGCAACTCAGGTTGGGATTAATAGTCTCTCACAAGTAGATGTCAGTCTTTCTTCAGGATCCCAGGGAATGAGGGTACAAACTCCACTTCCTCTGAGGTCTCCCAGGGTCAGTTACAACTTGTCCCAACCACCATGGAGTCCATCTCAGAGAGAGAGGCACACTTCTTGCTTCCCCATTCCATTTGGAATTCTCAAGCCCTTCCTGCTAGGTCTCCTAAATAATAATTAATTAATCTAGTAATCTTCCTCACAACAGATGTGAGTGACTTGTTCAGGGTCACACGGTTAGGAAGTGGTCGAGGAAGGATTTGAACTTGGGACTTCTTGATTCCAAGCCTAATGATCTGCCTACTGTGCACCTAGTCTTTTCCTAGGCCTTAATCCTATGGCCTAATAATTTCAAACTTCTGGTAGAGTTCTCTTAACAAATCTCTTGACTAACAGTTAATGTATCTTTCTATTATACCATACTGTTTCTCTGTCATAAATATTTGTTAGTAATGAAGAGTCTTAAATGACAGATATAAATACAACCCGTTGTTTAATTATAAATGGCAAATTCAGAATACCTTTCTGATTTTTTTCCTTGTTCTTTTTCACTGTCTACTTAACATTTATTCAATTTCTAAAATATCTTTCTCCAATTTTGCTAATCTTTCTCTAGACTTAATACCTGAAGTCCCAGATCTTGACATGGCACCTCACTGTCTGACTGTAAGGATAAATAAAATAACCACTTTCCCCCATTGTAAGGGACTTTACTATAAAGCTTTATAAAGTGATCAAATGTCACAAAAGAAAAGTCATTTTGCTGGATATTATTATTTAGAACCAACAATAGTCATTTTATATTACTGATATGTAATTGAAAAATTTAAGTAGTTGGACATTATTTAGATATTTGAATTATTCAAAGCACCCTGTGTGGTGTTTAGTTAATTATGAGTTATTAAATATTGTCATATAGCTTATCAATACAATGGAATGTTCTTACTAGAGGAATCAAAACAGGACACATTTTAGTATGTTGTGTGATAGTTTTCTTGACTGTAGCCATGCTTATTTAGGTTCTGTTTCTCCAGTGATCATTTATCACTCCTGGGACCTTGTCCCAACTAAATGAGGACAACTACCACCCTTCTCTTTGAGGCTTTTCCAAAATCTTTATACATAATTCTGAGTTACTCTCCTGTCTTGATTAGCTTGATGGGTAAAGTGTTGCTCTTTAATCCTAAACAGTGGAAGAAAGCAAGGCAATTCATATTAACCCAGAATGCCAAATGCATAAACTTCTATAGATTCTAAAGGTGGCTATTTAATTTTAAAAAGGCACACTAATTCAGCCAAGAAGAAGTTAAGAGGCTTATTGAGCATCTGTCTCCTGGAGCACAGCCAGTGTCTCTCTTGCATGGCCCGAGATGCTATCTCCTTCAGCTCAGATTTCCAGGCATCAAGTACTCTGCCATTTTCTAAATAGTTCATTTTAGGAAATTTTAATCAAAATTCTCGGTCCTTTGAAGAGTGAACCATAGAGATCTTCAGAAAGAGATATCCCAGGTAAATGGCTAGTTGTTACTTTCTGGCTTGCAATTTTAATTTAGATTTAAAACAGAAGGTCTATGTGAAATCCCTACCATCTCTTATCTACTCACTAGCCCTCAAGATTAGATAACACTGGGTGAAATCGACAGAAAGAATCATATTCCCAAAAGGATTGGCATTGGTTGGGTGTCCCCGATGTCTTTGTTTTACCTCTAAGGGTGTGTATGTATGCCTAAATGTGTGTGTATATGTATGTATATTTATATCTATATGATTTATATCTTATTTATATCTATATTGAGTTAATTAGTAGAAGACAAAGATTCTGAGAGGTATTCCAGGCATGGGAGGGAGAGGGAAGCTTTGCAAAGGTGCAGAGGCAAGTGATGGAATGTTGTTTGGGGAAGAGCTAGTATTCTACATTATCTGTAATGTGGTTTATGAAACAAGGCTACAAAGATAGATTGGGGCCAGATTCTAGAGGCCTTAAATGCCAGGTAAGGAATTTATCTTTTATCTTTTAGGCAGTGGAAGCTACTAAATGTTCTGGTCAGATCTATACTTCAAGAAGATTATTTTAGCAGTTTAGGGAGGATATAGATTGGGGAGGGGAATGACTGGAAGATTAGAGACCAATTAGTAGGCTGTTACAGTTATCCAGGCAAAGAAGTGATGGGAACAAAATTAGGGTGGTAGCCATATGAATGGAGAAAAAGATACAGATCTGAGAGAGTGTAGGGGCAGGATTGATGAGCTGTCACAACTAATAGAATTTGTAGTGGGACAAGGAAAGGAGAAAAGCACTAAGAATACTCAGAAGACTTATAGATCTTGGCACCAGCAAGCTGGTGGATTTTCTTCTGACCATGGGACTTCCAGAAATTCATCCAAAAAGAAAATATGTGTTAGATATTAAGAGATAACAATTACATCCACAGGAAAGGGGAGAATCTGAAAAAAGTAGAATCCTTATAAATTAGTACCAGAGAATCCTAATCAGTGTTCACTCAACATTCTTCCTCACCTGCCTTCATGATCCCTGCATGGAAGAACAAATTGATCCTGTGAAATTGTGCTTTGGATCCATTTTTGGATCCCTTCCTTGCTATAGAGTCTTTGTGTGTATATCTTAATGTCTGCCTACTACCTTAAGGCAACAGAGAGAAGAGGGAAGGAAGTCATACTGTCTCCTACCAGGAGCTGCTTCTAGGTTAGGGATACTCTAAAGAGATCTTCAGAGACTGCCCATAACATACTCTTGATCCTTCTACTCTGAAAGACTTAGTAGTGAGCAATTCAGCCTAGCCACAGAAGGGGAAGAAGGGATTCAAGGGAATGCCTGGGCAAGGAACTAAATCAGAGGGCCTAAAGGAAAGGGGATCGAAACTCAGCTGAATTTTGTAGATATGCATTGCATCTGGAGTGGGGTGCCTCCTTTCATCTGCAGGCTACTAAGGGCAGGAATCTAACCCAGTGAATGCTAAATCTTGATATGGAAGGAATCTTAGGCAACTTCACAGTCTAGTCCAGTAAAAGTGGGGGTGGGGGAGGAGAAGAGTAAAAAAGCATTAGGAAAGTGTAGTAGGAAAAGACTGATATGCTAAAGATTTTAATAGGAAGGAAACTAAATAAACAGATAAAGCAACAAAAAGGATCCTAAAAAGCAGAAGGAAAGGTGAGTACAATGTCCTTGGAGAGAAGATGTGTAATGGATTTATAAGACAAAGGAAAATTAAATAATTTCTGATGAAACAGTCTTGTGGAATTCCAAGAAAGCATGGAAAAGTTACAAGGAGTTCTAGAATGGTTCAAAATGGTATCTGTAAGTGAAAAAAATGAGGAATAAATATCAGAATTTATGATTCCTAGTGCAAAAAAAATTTTAAAGTTCAATTAGAATATTAGAAAACAATGAATTCATGTTGGGGAATCTTCAAGGAAGCAAAAGAAAAGTGAATTGATTTGGAATGCAAATATAAATAGAGGAAAATTAATAGGAGAGAGGCAAAAAGCGACAATATTAAAAGAATAAGTGGTTTCTGTACAAGCTAAAGTGATTGGCAGGATATTTAGAGATAATGTAAGGATCACAGGTGTTCCATAAGAGCATGACATATTAAAAAAAAAATCTAAACACCCTAATTCAGAAAACACAGGATAATTGCCTCAAACTTCTGGATATAGAAAATATAGCACCACACCTCATCTCTAGAAAACATGATACTTTACTTCATACTCCAAGATGTCATGGTGGTGATGCAGAATGAAATAAACAGAACCAGGAAAACAGTATATATAATGACAATATAGTATAAATGGTACAACAAAAAAAAACTTAAGAACTGAGTACTCTGAAGTTATAGTGAATAAGCTTGGCATGAAAGAGATAAGAAAAGATTCTCTTCTACCACTTCTTTATAGAGGTAGGGGTGAGGTGAAGAGGACAGCATAGATATAGACTTTTTTAGTGATAACTTTTACTGGCTTTTCCCCTTCTTTTTACTCCTTTTTAAGTTAGTTTGGGGGAAGAATGCAATGGGAAATGTAAGTGATGTAAAGCAAAAAAAGACACATATGAATGATTCTAAGGTTAGAAGCCTGCGGGTTTTGTATCCTAAGAAGAAATAGGGGAATTAGAGGAATATGAATAAGGGGGAATCAGTGCTTCTGCCAGGTTATAATAGAAGGATGTTTTAAATTGATAACTCAGTAGAACCAGCTACAATATTCTTGTCCAGCAGTACAGAAAGTGTGGGGAAGCTGTTATAGCCTAGACCATTTTAACATAACTGATTCCTAGAAAAAGCATTTCTAGAATGATTGGTTACACTTTGGGGGTGGTGTTTAATAGCAATGAAAACATTACCAAATACCTTGGCCAGTGTCTCACATTTGTTTGCACTTGGGCAATCTTAGAACCATTTTTTACCTGATTCTCTCATATTCAGTATATGATTTCATGCATTATTTCTCTCTTCTACTTAGATTTTTCAGATGGATTCTATTCTGAACACTTTGTCAAAACGATGGTTGTTTAAAATAAAATTGAACTTCTCATGTCATTCACATTTTCAAAAGGGAAGCAGACATTGATCTTTTCAGTCTCAAAATTATTTATTAATAACACTTGATAATAGCTGAACATTGGAGAATGTAAAGTGGCATTGAAAAGCCTCTCCTGAATCCTTTTGAAATTTTGAAATATGCAATTTAGGAGAAATGGCAATTTTGAATTATGTTGGGTTTAATGTGTTCTTTAAGCTATCAGTTCAAAAAAGCATCATTTTGGAGATAGTACATAATCAGTGTTCCCATTCCAAAATATTCACTACGGAGCTCAGGGAAGATGGACTCAGAGTGGAAAGATTCCAGTTCTTTTTTTGTAAGCCCACTTTCTTTTCATGATGCAATCTTCTGAATATTGTCCACTGTGGCACCTTTCTGCAAATTGTTTTTTCTGATTCCTAATTTCATTCCCTATGTTGTATATTGTCTTTTTCATCCTGTGAAAGTTTCTTAAGTTTTATTCTAGAATGTTTATCTTAGATTATGGATCAGGCATACCTAGTCTTCCTAATTAAGTTTGCAATTGATAAGTTGAGTCAGAATTTAGACATGGCCAAGGTCTTTCAGACTGAAACATTTAATATTGGGAGTCAAGATTACAACTTTAGGTCTCATGGGAATTTTCCATCACCATTACTTAGTTTCTAACCTCTTTTAACCTTTTAAATGCTGACTATCAGAGCTATTAGGGATCCATAATAAGAAAAAAGGGGAAAATGGGGGATTTGGGCCACTTTAGGAAAGAATGCTAATTAGAATAATTATCTATCTATCTATCTATCTATCTATATACATATATATATAATCCCCCTTTATATAAATAAAGCTGCTTGGGGAGGGGAATTTCTCTACTCTTCACAAGGAGAGATAGATATCTCTCTTCTGAAGGGCACCTAACTTTCACTAGTTTTCTATAGGAAGCTGCCAATCTAAAATTACCAATACTAACTAATATATACTGGAGGATAATACATATTTTTAACCCACATAGTCTCTTCTTATTTCCATCTTCTCTGTTGCCTTTTTAGACTGATTCTGCTAATAGAGAAATCTCACCTGCTAGTAAGTAGTCAAATAGATGAATCTTAAAGAAAGATTTTGGACTATTGAACCACAGTCTGTTTTTTCGGTATAATTATTTATAGCCAAAATGCCTCCCATGTCTTGTCTGGTAAATAAGTCAATGAGGGGAAAATATATATACATGTATATATATATGTATATATATATATCACCTTTCAAACCCTGAGCTTCTGTGTAATTGCTATTACTATAATAACTAATACAAAATAAATTAAAATGCTTAACTTTTAAGGACAAGGAATTTATTCATTTTTGCAATTTACTTTTTGAAACATAAATTCAAGTAGCAGTTTACTATACACTCATTGACTCAATCCTATTGTTAAGTTAATAATCTGGGAATTTGGCAATTGGCTTTTAGTTCTGGTAGGAGGTTGAGCTAAGCCTTGATTTACAAGTCAAGTGTTCACCCTCATCCCACATTTTTTTCTGGGCAGTTTACCTTTGCCAGCAGTACATGAGACACTAAAATAATATTTTCAGTTTTGTAAACCTTAAAGTGGTATATAATTGGTATCTGTTATTTGGGACAGTTACTTTATTACTCTTGGCCTCACTTTTCTGCCTCTATAAAATGAAAGGGTTGATTGACTCCTCGACTGCATTAGAATTAGGGTCTGTGACCATGGACAACAGGAGACAACTTATGATGGATCTGAGTAAAAAGCTGGAACAGAAGAAAGATCCAGCCCTGGATAGCTGCCATTCAGATAACTAAAGAGAGGTGGTTGATGTTTGTTGATCATCCTGAGAAACTCCAGGTTGTTAAAATCAGACATCTCTCTTTAGCCAAATTGATCAAGCTGGGTTAACTGTGAAACTGGAAGCAGATTGATAACCTAAGTTGTACAGGTCTGGAGTTCCTGGTTAAATGGATGCTCTACTTCTGAAAAGTTGGGTAAATCACTTTATCTTCTCTTGAGTCTAGATTTCTTTATCCATAAAATAATGAGTTCAGACTAAATGGTTCCTGATATTCCTCCCAGAATTCTATCTATATAAATATAAGTAAATACATGATAATTTGAGGAAGGAGAAAATGCTAAGAAGTAGGAGGACCCAGGAAAGGAAAGAGTACATTTCTGGCATGAGAATACAAGGTGAACTGTTTAAGGAATTGCAAGGATGCAATTTTAGCCCTAACATTGACTCTCTGGAGGGCTGTAATGCAAAATAACCATTTATGATATATTCTCACAACTAGTGAAGTAGTTTATAAAATATGAGACATCACAGATTACTTAGTTCATTTTCCTTTCAGAAGTATACTATGTAAAGACCTTGAATTCCAATATAAGCCTCATTTTCTTAAAAAGTTGTTTTGAGGGCAGCTGGGTAGCTCAGTGGAGTGAGAGTCAGGCCTAGAGACAGAAGGTCCTAGGTTCAAACCCGGCCTCAGCCACTTCCCAGCTGTGTGACCCTGTGACCCTGGGCAAGTCACTTGACCCCCCATTGCCCACCCTTACCACTCTTCCACCTATGAGACAATACACTGAAGTACAAGGGTTAAAAAAAAAAAGTTGTTTTGAGGCGGAATGCTAAGGCACAAGCATTGTAATGATAGTTATTAGCAATGTAAATCTGTATACTCTCTGCTAGTAAGACAAAATTACAAATTGCTGTGAAAATAGTCTCTGGTTTACCAAATAAAAAGGGAACTGATAAAGAAGCTAAGGGACACATGTTAATCTCAAGTTAAGGATCTTTATCATATTAGGAATGAGATGATGGTTGATGATGGTGATGACATAGCTAGCTTTTGTATAATTTGTTCAGATTTACAAAGAGGTATATGCTAACTTATTTGTTATGTTAACTTATTTGACATTTACAACTACCCTTTGAGGTGGGTCTATTATTATCCCCATTTTACAGATAAAACAAATGAAGCTGAGTAGTTAAGTGACTTGCCCAGCAGCACATAGAAAATGTCTGAGATGGGATTTGAACTTGAATCCAAGCACTCTTTCCCACTGTACCTTGTAGCTACTATAAGTAGACTCCAAATTTCCTACTTTTTAGGCTGAGCTCAAAATTCTCTAAACAAGAAAACTGTACAATAAGCTACAATAACTATTTCAATTAAAGAACTTTAATTGCTTACCAGTAAATGTTTATTAGGCACCATTCTAAATGTTGGAAAAAAACAAAAAAGAGGAAAAGATAGTACCTGCTATCAGAGAGACAACATGTAAATAACTGTGTACAAGTAAATTACATATAGCATAAATTGGAAATAATCAGTGATAAGGCACAAAAATTAAGAGAGAATTAGAAAGGCTTCATGTAGAAGGTGGGATTTTAGCTGAGACTTGAAGGTAGTCATGGAAAAAGAAAATGAGGAGGAAAAGCATTTTCTGTATGAGGGACTACCAGTGAAAATTCCAGAAGTCAGGAGATAGGAGTGTCTTGTTGTAATAGAGGCCAGGGTCATTGGATTGCAGAGAATATGGGGGGATATAATATATAAAAGACTCAAAATGGCAATGGATGCATGCTATGAAGAACTTAAAATGTCAAACAAAAGGATTTTAAATTTAATTTTTGAGGTGATAAGGAGCCACTGGAATTTTAGAAGCAAAATCACATGGCCATATCTATGTTTTAGGAAAATCACTTTGGCACCCAAGTAGAAAATGAGCTACAGTAGAGAGAGGCTTGTGGTTGGGAGATTAGTACCAAAAAGAGTGGTTGATAGTGTCAGAAGAGAAAAGAGGGCAATTGATAGAGATGGTGAGAAGGTTACATCAACAAAACTTGTCAACAAATTGGGTATATAATTTGGACAGTAAGGAACTGATGATACCACCTAAGTTGGGAGCCAGGGCCAATAAGTTGATCTGTGGAAGTTTTTGAAGCAGGAGGCAGTTGAGAAAGGGAAGATAATGAGTTAAGTTTTGAATATAGTTACTTTTAAGATGTCTATAGAACATAGAGTTGCACTTGTCCAGTATGTAGTTTGATATTTGAATTTGGAGGTCAGCAGAGAAGTTGGGGGAGGATAAGTACATTGGCATAAAGATGAAAATTTAATAAATCATGGAAACTGATGTTATCACCAAATGAAATAGTGAAGAGGAAGAAGAGAAGATGACCCGGGACAAAACTTTGTGGGAGCCTCACAGTTATTAGGCATGGCCTGGATGAAGATTTGTAAAGGAGACTGAGAAGCAGTGGTCAAATAGATAATAGAGCCAGGAGGAAGTAATATCATGAAAACCTAGAAGAAAAGCTTATCAAAGGGAAAGGGTAACCTGTAGTCTCAGGGCCATCAAGAAATTTAAGGACTGAGGAAAGGCTATTGGATTTTACATTTAACTAATTGTTAGTAACTTTGGAGATAGCATTTTCAGTTGAAGGAGGAAGACAGAATCTGGATTATGTAGAGAGAAGTAGATAGTTAGAAGAAAGGAATTGGAGGCATCTTTGTTGATAGCCTAGGAATATAGGGACAAAAGAAAGGAGAGAAATTGTGTATGATAGCTAGTGGGGATGTATGGATCTGTTATAGGGGTGCAAATGGTGAACCCATGGGTTCGGGAAGGAAACCTTTCTCAAGAATGGGGGGGGGGGCAGCTGGGTAGCTTAGTGGATTGAGAGCCAGGCCTAGAGATGGGAGGTCCTAGGTTCAAATCTGGCCTCAGATACTTCCCAGCTGTGTGACCTTGGGCAAGTCACTTGACCCCCATTGCCCACCCTTACTACTCTTCCACCTATGAGCCAATACACAGAAGTTAAAGGTTTAAAAAAAAAAAAAAGAATGAGGGGACTCCAAACTTAGCTCAAAAGTAAAAAGAAAGATTTATTAGTAAGATAGGATTGATGGCCAGCAAGACAACAAGAGTGGAACAACCCTGGGGGATTGCCCTCCAAGACATGGCACGGCAGCATGAGTGGAGCAACTATTGGGGGTTGCTCCCCAGATGCCCCAGTTCAGGGGTTTTTGTATCCTTTACAAAGAGGGTGGATGTGACTTCTTGCACTCAGGCATTCCATGGGTGGGGGACTTGTCTGAGATCCTCAGGGCTTAGGCTATCAAGGTGTGGCCTGGAGGTGTATCTCTTTTGTCTATCTCAACCTAAAGGATGTCCTAGGATAATGGTCTTTGCCTCAGGAGTCACAAGGATAGGAAGGGGGAAGGGAATTTCCCTGTTCACAGCCTGCCTGAGTTAAGGGGTACAGGATCCCTGCCATCTCTGCACAATGCCCATGTCAGATCAAGTGGATTTTTTTGAGGATGGGAGAGATATTAAGCATGTTTGCAAGCAGCAGAAAAGGAGACTGATAGATTGAAGATAAGCAAGAGAGTGGGTGATAGAAGCAGAAATCTACTGGAGAAGATGGCCTAGAGCCATGGTGGTAAACCTATGGCACTCATGCCAGAGGGAGCACTTAGAGCCCTCTTTGTAGTCATGCGGGCTGTTGCCCCAGCACAGAGTTTGTCAGAAAACCAGAGGGATGCAGGGCTGGGCTGCTCCCCTCCCCCTCTCAATGCATGTGTGAGGACATTTCTCATATCACCCATCCATCTAAAAGATTTACCATCACTGGTGGTCTAGAGGCTTTTTGCCTTGCCAAGAAGAAAGAGCACCCCTTCATGTGAGGCAGGGGTGATAGAGGATATAGTGGTAGAAGGTATCTAGGTGATATCAGATGAAGAGGAGAGGAGAAGAGACAGCTGTTGGTGAATAGTCTCAATTTTTTTCAGTAAAATATGAAGCAACAATCTCAGCTGAAAGTGTGGAGAAAGAAGAACTAAAGAAGGTTTTGAGAAAGAATGAAAAAAGGTCATTCCTTGAGTGAGATCAGCTGCAGTTTGGATATATTGGCTTTTTTTGATGAAAAAGAGAATGGTACAAAGATTCCTTTTTTAAAAGAACATCTTTATTTTTTATTTTTATTTTGAATATTTTCCCATATACATGTTTCATGTTCTTTCCCTCTCCCCAAGCCCCTCTAACTCCCCTTAGCCAACGTACAATTCCACTGGGTTTTACATGTATCATTGATTAAGACCTAATTCCATATTATTGATAATTGGGCTAGAGTTATCATTTAGTGTCTTCATCCCCAATCATATCCCCATCAGACCATGTGTTCAAGTAGTTGTTTTTCCTCTGTGTTTCTCCTCCCACAGTTCTTCCTCTGAATGTGGCTAGTTTTCTTTCTCATAAGTCCCGCAGCCTTGCTCTGGATCCTTGCATTGCTGCTAGTAGGTACAAAGATTCTTAATTCTTTACTGCTAGGAAGGCAACTTTTGCTTTGAAACACAAAGAACTTTTCCCATGCTAATGTCACAGCAGCTTCTAGTTTTAATAGAAGTTGTTGTTCCTTTTTTAGCTTAGCTGTGGTGTGATCCACAGTAGCCTATAGAAATAGTGACTCAGAGCTCTGATAGTGCGGGCTTTCCTTGTGGAGTAAAATGTTATTAGAATTATTAGATTGTACCAGCTAAGGGTGCTGTTGGATGAAAAAGGAATTTGTGTGCTTGGTATCTTTTGAGTCCTTTGTTCTCTCTGAAGCAGGCTTAGAAAGTCAGGAGGTCTCTTGGTCTCACCTCATCCTTGAAGGTTAAATATTCAGGCGATTCAGGGCCAGTGGTTTCTTGGAGGATCAGAATATTGCATAGTAAGGAAAATTAATCAAAACAGAGTCTGGGGGGCGGCTAGGTGGCTCAGTGGATTGAGGACCAGGCCTAGAGATGGGACGTCCTGGGCTCAATCTGGCCTCAGACATTTCCTACCTGTGTGACTGATTAAGTCACTTTTAACCCTCATTACCTAGCTTTTACTTCTTCTGCCTTGGAACCAATACACAATATTGATTCTAAGGAGGAAGGTAAACGTTGAAAAACTTTTTTACTTGAGTCTGGAGATTTCTTAGAGAAATGATTCAAAAGAGCACTGCTATTATTTATCATATTTCGGTAAAAAGTATTAAATATTAAGAGTTCCTTCTCAAATTTCAGTTGTGCTGGAGAAAGGCTTTTTTAGTCTCAGGACCTCTTTACACTCTTTAAAAATAATTAAAGATTCCTCTATGAACTTCAGTTTATGTAGGGTATGGCTTTTGTTTTATGCCATGGTAGAAATCAAAACAGCTTAGTATTATGAAAATAATTTCGACTTTATGAACCTCCTGAAAGGTTCTCAGGGGCCCTTAGAGGACCCTGGACCACAGCTCTAGAAAGAAGAGACTCCTTGCAACCAGTTGCTTTGCCTTTTTTGTAGAGCAGACTTGTTCTGAAAAACTTGGCATTTGCTTTTCTAATTAATGTCAATAGTTGGGCCCCAAGGCAAGAAGGTTAAGTTCTGTTCCAAAGAGCCAAGAGATTATTTCCAGTACTTGCTCAGGCACTTAATTACTGTAGGACATTTGAGCTCCCTGGGCCTCAGTTTCCTTATTTGTAAAAGTTAGAAGGTTGGATTAACTGACCTTTGAGATCAAAATCTATGGTGCTATGATACTATTATCATGTGTATTACTATGTATTACCAGCATGGTTATAGAAAACATTTAGTCAACTAATAAAAAAAATGGATTTATGGAATTACCTGCATGGTTAGAAGACAAAGATAGACCTAAGTATATCAACTTGTCCAGAATGGGTATGGGGCTTAGGGAGGGGAGGTTGGGGTATGATGACTCAAATTTATTTAAGTTGTGTAAGTCATCATTATAGGGGGCTCCCCTTAAAGAAATTCCCTCCACCAAGTTGTTCTGCAGTCTAGTCTAAAGAAAAGAGAGTGAACGAGAAGTTAAGGGAATAGCCCAGGGCCACACCATTACAGAGGTAGGTCTTGAATGAAAGTCTTCCAGACTGACTTTATCTAATGTGTAAAGCAGCTATTATGCTTTAAGGTTTACAAAATGATTTCTTCACATAATTTTTAAGCATAATATGACTATATTATTTTAAGGAATCAGAAGATCCTGGTTCATGTTTTGGCTCTGCTCTGAGCTATATAAACCTGGAGTGGGTAAAAAGCCAGTGAACCTGTTTCCTCATCTGTAAAATGGATATGAAAATAATACTTAGGTTATTTATTTAGCAAGATTGTGAGGGTAAATGAACTCGTGCATTAGAAAAGTACTTTGTAACTGCACAGGGCTGTGCCTGGGTGAACTATGTTGATTTTAAAAGTTATATCTGGAGAACTGGCAGCAGAATTTGTAGGAAAACAGTTTAGAATTTGAGAAATTTCTCATTATTATTTGAGGGAACTCTATTGAAAATGCAACAATTTTTTTGGTTCTCAGTCTAATAGAGATCTAGTTATAGTAATAGATTAAAAAAAGAGGAAGAAAGAAGGACATATTTTAGTAAAGTTTGGTGCCAACGTGTACCATCTGGCTTTGTTTAGCTCTATACCATGCTTACCTTTGAGCTATTATCCTTTCCTACAATATGAAGTAATGAAGAAGCCAAACCAGTCTAGCTCTGAAAGTGAATTCCTTTTGTTTTTAAAGTTTTTTTTTGTTTGTTTGATATGTTCAGATTTTGAAGCTTTTGAACACATCCTATAGATTTTTTTTGGGGGGGCAGCATTTGGGGAGGGACAAAGTGAAAGTGGGAAAGGCCCCCCCCCCCCCCCCCGAGCTATCTGGATATAGTCATAAGTGAAGGAGCATTATTAAAGTCACAAGAAAGAATTAATTGGTATTCCTTCTGCCCAGCCCTGCATTTTGGACAGTAGAGTTTATAGAAATAGACCCTGAATGTAAATAATTTGTGAGCAAAGCCATAGTTTTGCTTTTAGAACAGTGGAGTTTCTACAAACTTGGAGGGCCATGTTGCTCCTTTGCTAACTAGCTTACTGCTAATGGGAGTGTACAGTTCTTTCCTATAGTTCTTGTTACCAAGAAATTCCTAGCAACCCAGCAATGGCTATCCCTCTGCAAGGTTAGCTCTTCTGTAATGTGTTAGCCCCAGCCTCTGCTAAAGACAGCATTTGGTTAGAAAACTGGAGTAGTCGGCATATAATAAATATTGGTTTGGTTGAACTGACACAGACTCATTTGACTAATCAAGGTTCTTTTCATCTTGGAATATTAGATGTTCTACAACTGTGTTTCAATGGCACTGCCTTTACTAAGCAACTAATCATGATCCTTTTATCTTAATAAAACTAGGTGCAGTGCCAAATTCAGGGGAGAAAAATACAAAAGTCTTTAAGTAGCTTATATTCGAAATTATATTTTCCAATTCTATAATACTACATTTAAGATGAATGAATATGTACATCCCTTGGGTGTTTCCAAAGGCTGTGAGTGCATTTTTCAATTTAAAATTGCACCAAGGCTTCGCTGTCACCCACTGTGTGGGTATGAATATATACAAATACATATTTATATACACCTGAAAGTACACTTTAGTGTTTACATATATACCACACACCTACAGATATATACGTATATACCTTGTGTTTGCATACCCACATATGTATACATAGAGTATATATGGGCACATATATATTTAATATGTATTATATCTAATCATATAGTATGTAACAACATAAGATGATGAATGTATCTGTATATTTTTTTCAAATGAATATAGAGTAGTTTGGGAAAGAAGTGCTACTATCTTAATGTAGATTGAAACATACCATTCTTCACTTTATTTCCTCCATAAATTTTTTCCTAGTGTAAGCAATGTGTGTCTTGTTTCATAACACAATGAACAAGGAAATAGGTATTATATGGTAATTTATATACAACCTATATCATATTACCTGCCTTCTTGGTGAGGGGGTAGAGATGGGAGGGAGAGGGAACCAAAAACAAGACAGATTTTTGGACATAGCCAATGGCAGAATTTGTTTCTTTTGGATAAGCATATTTATTTTAATTTATTACACATTTATAACATTGTCATGTTACATATTATATTCTATATATGCATGCATATATAAAATATAACTGGTAGCTCAAAAATAAGGGTTAGCAATAGATCATAGATTTAGAGGTAAAGGGGACCTTAGAGGACAGCCAGCTGGCTGTCCCTTGCACATCATTTTTTATAGCATAATAATATTCCTACACAATCATATACTACAACTTGCTTGGCCATTCTCCAGTTGATAGGTATCCTCTCAATTTCCAATTCTTTGCCTCCAAAAAAGGAGTGCTATAAATATTTTTTGTACAAATAGATCCTTTTCTTTGATTTTGTTGGGATACAGACCTAGTAGTGGTATTGCTGGGTCAAAGTATATGCACTTCAAGTGTGTGTGTGTGTGTGTGTGTGTCTGTGTGTGTGTGTGTGTGTGTGTGTGTCTGTGTGTAGTATGCACTTTTGGGAGTAGTTCCAGATTGTTCTCCAGAATGGTTGGACTAGTTCACAATTCCACCAGCATTGCATTTGTGTACCCGTTTTTCCACATCCTCTCTGGCATTTGACATTTTTTTTTTCTGTCATGTTAGCCAATCAGAGAGGTGTGAGATAGTGTCCCATATAGAAACTTGAGGAGGCCACTAATCTGTACACAAGGATCTTTGCAGCTGCCTGTTAGATTAAAATTAATATTATCTATGTTTTATTGCATTTTTATTTATTTTGTAAGACTTCGACATCTCTGCTCTAGGGCAGCTCTCTAAGAATCTAAGTTGCATAGCAAGTGTGAATTTGCATTATTCACACTGATGAAAAAGCACTGTTTCCTAGAAGCCTCCCACTAGACTAGTTGCCATACAAGTATAGCTCTAAGACTTTAGCTTCCAGATTTCTCACTTTGAAGATAGGTTCACACATAGAACAGAACACAAAACAATAAATCAAGGTCCTTGGAAGATAACATATTTTTACCAAATAGAATAAGGGTATGTTCATTATTATTTTTAAAAAACCCTTACGTTCTAAGGCAGTAGAGTGGTAAAGGCTAGGCAATGGGAGTCAAGTGACTTGCCCAGGGTCACATAGCTAGGAAGTGTCTGAGGTCAGATTTCAACCTAGGACCTCCCTACTCTTGGCCTGGCTAACTACCCAGTTGCTCCTTCAATTCATTATTGAAATGAAGAAATGATGGTCGAAATTGGGTCTGATTTGATGAAATTTAGCCTTGGCTGATCCGTATAAAGCTCATATATTCAAAATGGATTCTGCACGCAATTCTTTTAGTGCTAAACTATTTGTTCATTAAGTTGTATATAGAACATACCAACTATACTAAAAATAAACAAAACTGGAGGAACAAAGCAGTGGCATTAGATGTTTTTGACTAGCTTTCAGACTGTGTTCTATGTAACTCCAGGCTTCTATGAGGCACTTTTAAAAGCTTCTCTGAAGAAAAACTTGTCAGGGTGGACTTTAGAGTCTATTTCATTGTCTTGTTCCCAAGAGTTATAATTAAAGATGAGAAAACAAGAATGTATGAAGTGTGTTCAAGCCTAGGAAGTTTGAAAATTATTCTTCTAGTAGATCAGTCTTGGTCTGCAATGATGGTGATTTCAGTGATCTTGTGTGTGGTTCTGTTATTAAGATTTCGATGATTGCTATTTACCTGTCTTCCAGTGCTCCTCTGAGATCTAACAATTTAATGCTTGTCAAGGCAGTATAGTATTATAGATAGAAATCAGAGGGCCCAGGCTCACATCCTGGAAACACTTTTTAATTTACCTCTGTAATCTGAGGCGCCTAAATGGTATAGTATACAGAATGCTTAATCTGAGTCAGGAAGACCTAGATTCAAATTCAGTCTCAGACACTTACTTGTTGTGTGACCCTGGGTAAGTCATTTAATCTGTCTGCCATAGTTTCTTCAACTGTAAAATGGGAAAAATAATAGCATCTACCTTCTAAGGTTGATAGGAAAAAATGAGATAATATTGTTTAAAATACTTTATAGATGCTAGCTGTCATCTGTGGCAAGTTACGGTTTTTGTACTTCAGACTTTGCATCTACAAAATGAGAAAGATTGATCTAGATCACCTTCTGTCTAATCATGTGGTACCTGTGCTCTTTAAAGTAGGAAAAAAGCCCCACCAAAATATAATTTTTCTAGATTAATGCATTCCTTTCCCCATTTTAAGAATTATAAGTTTTATCCTTGATAAAAACAATTCTTTCATGTTTTAAACAGTAGTTCTATCTTTTAAGCAAAAAAAAAAAAAAAAGAAAAAGAAAAGCTAGGATGTAATCACTTCCCTTTATTTTTTTTTTATCATGTCTCCTCTGCTTAGTACTTAGGTACTACTATAACACCATTGCTTTGTCAGCCTGCTGCTAGAATAATTCCTCCTCTCTCTTTTTTAAAGTCTTTGCTGAAAGAATAATGTAGCACATTCTTACTTGCCATAGATACTAATTGTATTCCTAACTTGGGGCTTTTGCTGTCATAGCCACAATAACTGTAGCTTTGTGCTCAGTAGGCTGGTTCACAGTAGTTATTGTGTTATGTAAATGAATGCTGTTTACTAGTGATGCATCTGTGGCTGAGAACATGGAGTCGATTTAATTTGCCTGGCAAGTGATCAAGGCATTACCCAATCACATCTTGTGTTAAGAAAGTATATAGTCACAAAGACTCATTAATAGGGTTTTTTTGGTGGGAGCAACTGGAAAGAGGAGATTTTTTGGTAGTAATAATAGTAAAAATAAACCCATGCATTTAAGACATGAGAACAACTACCTGATTTTTTCTGTATTAAATCCTATTTTATTGTCATTTGGGAAGCACGAGCACATTTGGAAGGAGATTCTCATCATAATGGTCTGTTAAGACTGGCTAGGTCTCTAGTCATTGGATTAAGTTGTACCAGTGGTTTCTTAGTTATATTCTCTGATTGTGATTGGGGAACTTTGCCAGTAGCACCAAATTACATACTGGATCACTGATGCAAACTAATGTCCATTAGAAACTTGGCTTAGATTCAAATTCCTCCTCTCTTGAAACTGTAAGCTTTAAAAATGTGACCATAGCAAATATAATCCTATAGTTAACTTAGTTTGGTCACCTACATCAAACAAAACTCTGTTTATATAATCCATGTAATTTGATGGTAGCAGTAGAGCAATAAACTCTTCCCAAAGACTTTTTAAATAAAGAGCTCAGAACTTTTCAGGTAACCTCTCCATTTTATGCTAGTGACTCCACTTTATTTCAACTTTAAGGTATATTATACCCTCTTTTGCTTACCTCCCCCCATGCCCTTTTAAGCTTTCTTTTGTGTTTGATCTTCTCCCATTTGATTGTAAGCTCCTCAGGGGCATTGTGCCATGCTGCTTCTCAGTCTAAGAGTGGGAAAACTGGAAAATAGTGTGGCAGAAACTGGGTGTAGGCAAGTATTATATTATATACCAAGATGTGGTCAAAATGGGTACATGATTTAGACATAAAGGGTGATACCACAAGCAAATTAAGCAAATGTGGAACAATTTACCCATCAGATTTATGGATGAGGGAAGAATTTGTGACAACAAAAGAGAGAGCATTATGAGATGTAAAAAGGATCATTTTGATTATATTAAATTAAAAAGGTTTTGCACAATGAAAACCAATGCAGCCAAGATTAGAAGGAAAGCAGAAAGCTGGAAAAATTTTTTCACAGTAAGTAAAGATTTCATTTCTTAAATATCTACAGAATGGAGTAAAATTTACATGCATACAGGTCATTGCCCAACTGATAAATGGTCAAAAACTGATTAATGAAGGTCATCCACCATGACCAGGTGGGATTTATACCAGGAATGCAAGGATGGTTCAACATTAGGAAAACCATCCACATAATTGACCATATCAATAGTCTAACAAACAAAAATCACATGATCATCTCAATAGATGCTGAAAAAGCCTTTGACAAAATACAGCATCCATTCCTATTGAAAACACTGAAAAGTATAGGAATAGAAGGACCTTTCCTAAAAATAATAAACAGTATATACCTAAAACCATCAACAAACATCATATGCAATGGGGATAAATTAGAAGCCTTCCCAATAAGATCAGGAGTAAAACAAGGATGCCCATTATCACCTCTATTATTCAACATAGTACTAGAAACACTAGCAGTTGCAATTAGAGAAGAAAAAGAAATTGAAGGTATCAAA
>NC_058132.1:555756802-555776749 GCF_016433145.1 Gracilinanus agilis | reverse complement strand
TCTTCCTTCCTTCCTTCCTTCCTTCCTTCCTTCCTTCCTTCCTTCCTTCCTTCCTTCCTTCCTTCCTTCCTTCCTTCCTTCCTTCCTTCCTTCCTTTCCTTTTTTCCTTCCTTCCTTTCCTTTTTTCCTTCTTTCTTTATTTTAATTTATAGGCAATGGGGGTCAAGTGACTTGCCCAGGGTCACATGGCTGGGAAGTGTCTGAAGTCAGATTTGAACCTAGGACCTCCTGTCTCTAGGCCTGTCTCTCAATCCACTGAGTTACCCAGCTGCCCCCTAAACTTTTTTATTTCTAAGTAAATGATATTTGTGTGTATTTATATTCAAAGCAAATTCAAATAGGTAGGAAACATTAAAGTGCAATAAAAGTATAAATTTAAAAAACCTTGTTTATCAGTTGACACAATTGATATACCTAGTCTTAGCATTACACTCATATTTACAGAAAAAAATATAGAAGAAAAATTTATGTTAAGGAACTAAACCCCAAACTACTAGTATAAAGTAATCTTATTTAAGGGAAAGGGAAAGGGAAGTTAATATGGAATACAAATGGAAAGTCAATGAAGATTTGTTTATTTTTAAAATTGCCTTCCGTCTTAGAATCAGTACTAAATATAAGTTCCAAGGCAGAAGAGCAGTATGGGGTAGGCAATTGGGATTAAGTGACTTGCCCAGGATCACATAGCTAGGAGGTATCTGAGGCCAGATTTAAACTCAGGACCTCCCATTTATAGGCCTGACTCTATCTATCCACTGAATTATTTAGTTGCCCCTGAAGATTTGTTTAACCTTTAGATCAATCACAAAACATATTTGCTCATATTTTAAAAGATATTTATAGAAAAATACCAGAAGATACTATTAGAAATTACATGAAATTATATGCTGTTGGAATTTGACTTCATAAGGAAAATATATTTTATTTAAGCCTTTTTCTCTCATATCAATCAAATCATGCCATTTAATAACTTGAATATCAAGATGACAAAAATAATCTCCCTTTTTAGCATAATTTAGGAATTTTGTTTGTAGAAACTAGCAAATATGAAATATTTTAAATGTCCATTAACAACCTGGCATATTTTTTTATTCCTATTCAGTTTGCTTCCATTGATCACCAGCCAAAGTACTATAACTATAGAAACTCAACTTCCAGTTATATAAACATAGCCCATTCTTTTCTATTCTGAATGAAGCCTGTGGTATCATCTCCTCCTTATATTCCTAACCCCTCCCCCAATCTCTTACTGTTGAAATATTGTAATGCCTGACTCAAATGTATTGTTGCTAATGAAATGTCCTACAACTAGAGAAGATGTATCTTTTCCCTAAACATCCTGCCTCTGTAGCCATCTCATTCTTCTTTATACTGTGTGTGTTTTTTTTTTTCATGAGAGCAGAGATTATGTTCAATTCATCTATCCATAGCATTAACAGAATTTGAGACTTAGGAAAGATTTCAGTGATTATCTAAACCTATAGTTTAAAAAAAGAATCCCTCTAAGATAGTGGGTCTTAGCTTTTTTGTCTTGTGTACCCCCTTGTTAGTCTGAACTGGATGGGCCCCTTCCCATTATAACATTTTTAGATGTACAAATTAAAATATATAATGTTACCAAGAAGAACAATTATATTGTAATACAATTATCGAAAACCTTTAAAAAAATGTTTATGGTGAGCTCATACACTGCCAATCCTACTTCTGGGGAAGCTGAGGCTAATGGGTTGTGTGAGTTCAGGAGTTCTGAGCTGTGATGGGAATAAAGCCAAGTGGGTGTCCACATGAAATCTGGCACCATTATGGTGACCCCTTGAGGGATGAGGAGGCACAGCAGGCTGTCTGAGGAAGAGAAAGCTAACCTAGGTTGGAAACAAAGCAGGTCAAATCTTGTGTGCTGAACAGTGCTGGGATAGAGCTATTGACTGGTTGCTGCACTTCCAACGTGAGCAAATTAGGGAAACCTAGTCTTCAAACAAAACCTAGTTCATGCATTACCATGTTGCAAATGTCTCCTTTAAACACATTGAACAAGTAGTCATCCAGCATTTGTTGAATTATGTCCTGTGAGAGTATTAGAGATCATGGTGATTTAATTCCATTTCAGGGCAGTTCTAATGGTTAGGAAGTTTTCCTTAGACAGACTTAAATTTGGCATCTCTGTAATTTCTATCATTGCTCCTACTCTGCCTTCTAGAGCCAAGTATAAAAGGCAGT
The DNA here is from genome assembly GCF_016433145.1 of Gracilinanus agilis. Lineage (NCBI taxonomy): Eukaryota > Metazoa > Chordata > Mammalia > Didelphimorphia > Didelphidae > Gracilinanus > Gracilinanus agilis. The sequence goes on along the minus strand of NC_058132.1, from coordinate 555,774,532 downwards.
TACCTCTTCCACATGACAGCTTTTCAAAAAGATAACAGCTATCTTCCCATCTTTTCTACAGGCAAAACATTCCTTGCATTACTTGGTTCAGTGCCTTCTTCCTAGTAGGCACTCAATACATATTTCTGAAATGAACCATCATTCTCCTTTCCTTATAGGTAACCCTCTGTTTACTTGTTTTCTTTATTTATTCCTTTATTCTTTATTCCTTTATTATTATTATTCTTTATTCCATCGTCCATGTATAGTTTAACTGATACTGATTATTCTCACCATCTCCTTTGTTTCATTAAACCATTCCTTTATTCTTCTCTTGTTCTGACTTGATCACCAGAATCTTTCCACATCCTTCTTTCAAGGAGGGTTCAAACCCCGAATTTTATTCAGCCAATCAGAACTTCATTCTCAAAGGGAAGGAAAAGACTGATGTTTTGGGGCAATTTTTTCTTTTTTAACCCTTATTTTCTGTTTTAGTAACAACTCTTAAGATAGAATATTTGGCAAGTGGGGTTAAGAGACTTGTCCTTGGTCACACAGCTATTGAGTATCTGATGCCAGATTTGAACCCAGGTCCTCATCTCCAGGCTTGACTTTCTATCCAGAGAGCCACCTCATGGCCCCTTGGGCAACTTTCTTAGCCACTCAAATCAGGTGCATGCACTAATGAAGGCATTTTGTGGAAAAATAATAATGATGCTAGATAATTATGGCTAACTTTTTCATCTTGAATTTTCTTTTGCTCTCCCGCTTTCTTCCTACTTCTCTGACCTTAGTTGTAGTTTCATTCTTGACTTGTCCCTAATTGTGGACATATCCCAAAACCTTTATCCTGTTCCCTCTGTTCTTTATACTATCATTTGGTGACTGAATTAACTCCCATAGGTTCAGTCATCATTGATGACTCTCAGATCTAAATATTGAGTTTTCTTTCTCACAAACTCTAGTTTCATATCACCAACTGCTTGTTGGACACTTGAAACCTGATGTTCAATAGGCATCTCAAACTCAAGATATCTATATACACTTACCATCTTTCCAACAATTCTCAAACCACTCTTCCAAAATTCCATATTTCTGCAAATGGCATGGCCATCCCCCAAATACAGGATTAAATACAAATCTCCTAGACATTTAAAGAGCTTTACAACTTAGCCTCATCTACCTTTCCCATTTAAGTATACCTTACTCCCCACTACGCACTTTCTGGTACAGCCAAACTAGCTATATTACTATTTCTCACACATGATAATCCATCTCCTGATTCAATGCCTTTATACTGGCTTTTCTCTACTATCTTAACGGGACTTCCTCTGCTCTTCCACATCTTGAAATTCCTGTTTCCTTCAAGATTCCTCCGAGATTTCCTTCAAGATTTAAGTGCCATCATCTATACGATTTCTTTTAAATTTCATTTCCTCTCTCTACCAGCTAAGGCCTTTCTTCCCAACCTCCCTAGATAAATTTGTGTTTTGTGTTTTTATGTATGATATCTATATTTATGTAAATATAGATATCATATATGCACATATAACATTTATTAAGCACCAGGCACTTTTAAGCACTCTGAATACAAATACATGTAAGAAGTTCCTGCCCTCAAGAAGCTTATATTTTGATGGGGAAGTACTTTACATAAAGAGGATCAGAAAGAAGGGGGCAAGTGAGGTGGAGTAGCGGTTCTGGGCAGGACTAGGTAAAAGCTGTCCTATTAGAACCTAGGATGATTCCAGAGGCAGGGTACAAAGTTCCCATGGGGAAGACTTGAGATGTCAGTCTTAGTGGATGGTAGCATAGACTGGAATAAGGTAGAGCAGAAGGCTTGATTATGGGGTAAGATGAAAAGTGACCTATTGGAGCCTTTAAGTGCAGTGCTTGTCTAATTAGAATAAATAGGTGGATAAAGTCCAGAGCAATTTCATTTTGTCTTTGTATTCCCAGCACCTAGCACAATACCTGGCACCTAGTAAGTGATCACTAAATACTTGTCTTCTTCTAATAGATCACAAACATTTTCTATTCTTTGTAGATCATTTCTAACTTAATTTCTTAGGAATCATGAGGGAGTGGGTGGTTAGAAACCAATTCATTTTGGGTTGTATTGAATGATAATTATTGATGCAGGTAAAAGAGACTTGTGGACTCCTGCTCTTATGGTTATTGTTTTTTGGATATGTCTGAAGTGGGGGCTTTGAGTAAGTAGGAAAGTGAAAAAAAGGAACAACATATCAGACCTGAACAAAAGCCAAATTGCCTTTTCTTTTAAAAAAAAAAACATTTTGAAACCAAACAGTCCTCATTACACACCAATGCTACCAAAGGAGTTAATCAGACAGACACTGGTTTTCTAATCTGGAGCTTAGGAAGGATGCTGACAGGACACATTGAAAGGATTTGTTTTATTTTTATCTTGGGACTGTCAAGAATAGAAAAAATGTGTTTCTATAAATTGAAAGCTAGATGAAAGTCAAAGCAACTTAATTTCATCTGTTTTGAGAGAAATGTTTAAAAGCTTAGCCTCAGTGTTTAATTAAGAACTAGGAATATACTATTCTCTCTATATATGAAAATGTACTTCTATTTTATGATAAATGAAAGAAGTAGGGCAGGGAATAGAGAATAAAAGCATTACACCTTATAATTGCCCTTTGAAATAATGATTGGCTGGCTGATTATTCAACACTAATGGCCTTTCAGTTGCATATTATTATTATTTTTTTACTATGGAGAAATTCCATTCCAAACTAGATGAAAGGCCTTCAGCAGTCAAAAGTGTGGCAGGAAGAAGACACAGAAAATATTTTGGGGCTTTACAGTAATAAGAAATAGCAAAAGCAAAGAAGTTGTAGCAATAAGAGGCTCTTAAGGATCAGAATTTTGATATCTTTATGTATTTGTGAAGAACATAGATCCAGAGATTAGCAGGACCTTAGAGGTCACCTAATTCAAAGTCCATCCCTCCTATTTTATAGAAGAGAAAACTGAAGCCCAGAGAGGGACAGGTAAGTGACTTGATAGGGGATATACAGGTATTAAGTGGCAGAGTAGAGATTAAAACTCAAGTCCCATCACTTGCACATTGAGTGTTCTTTTCATTGTAACTAGATTGGAATCTCCTCCCTCCCTATTAAGCTTCTGTTAAGAAAATAATTCAATTTTTTAACCTTAAAAAGACTTTTTTCTAGATCTGTTAGAAGTTTGTAGGAAACAAGAAACTCCCAAGTGGCTAAACTGTTGTATGAATTAGTTTAATCAGTGCTCATTCCTAGTCACTAATTAAAATAAAAATATAAAAATGGGAGTAATATCCTGGGTTTAGGAAGGGAGATGTGGGAAGTAGAAAAAACACAGAAGAGCTGGTGAGGCTAGGTGATGCCATAATGCACAGAATGCCAGTCCTAGAGTCAGGGGTACTCATCTTCTTGAGTTCAAATCCAGCCTCAGACACTTATTAACCATGTGACTCTGGGCAAGCCATTCATCCTTACTTGCTTTAGTTTCCTTACTTGTAAAATGAGTTAGAGAAAGAGAAGGCAAACTACTTCTCTTTTTGCCAAGAAAAGTCTAAATGGGGTCATGCAGTGTGGGACATCACTGAAAATGACTGAACAAGAAAAGAGAACAGGCTAGGCAGAGTTTCAAAATGGGTCATTATGTTCATCTCTTTTATCTCCTGGCATCCTTATCCCTCCCTTTCCATCCCTAAGCCCAGTGTCACAGTATGCACAGCATTCCTCATTTAGAAGTTTTCTGTGCTCCAGAAGAACTGAACTTTCATTTCACCAGTAATATTCATTTAAGCTAGAAGAAAAGAGGAAGCATTTTTATAAAAATTCTTTGTATTACTAAGGTTTGAATGATAACCTTTCCAGCAATTTCTGCTTATCTAAAAAAAGTTGGCATTTAGCATGGGATTGCTATTGTAAAATGGATGCATGCTTTGGGTCAGATTTGTAACAAAGGGTCTTTGAAATCTCTTCAGCCTGTGCAGTTCTATGATTCCAACACAAATCTATTTCTGATGACATTTCAGCCAGGATAATAAAGTAAAATGGTAATATTCATAGTTGGCTAGGATGTGCGCTCCCTCCTTCCCTCCCTCCCTCCCTCCCTCCCTCCCTCTCCGTCCTTTTGGTATTTAGGGAAGGGGTTATGGTTTTGAAGGCAAGAATAGGGAAGGCAACAGTTAAGTGTAGTACCCTTTAGTTGTCGTTCAGTCCTTTTCACAACTCTTAGGTTACCCCATTTGAGGTTTTCTTGGCAAGATACTAGAGGAGTTTACCATTTACTTTTACAGCTCGTTTTATAGATGAGGAAACTTAAAGTAAACAGGTTTAAGTGACTTGCATAGGGTCACAAAGCTAGCCAGTATCTTGAGCTTGGATTGAAAAATTGTCAAAAGATATGAACAGGCAGTTCTCGGAGGAAGAAATTAAAACTATAGTCATATGAGAAATTGCATCAAATCACTATTAATTCTAAGCACAAATTAAAATAACTGAGAATACTACCTTAGACCTATCAGATTGATTAACATAACCAAAAAAAGGAAAAACGATAAATATTGAAGAGGATGTGGGAAATTTGTGACACTAATACCCTGTTGATGGGACTGTGAACTGAAACAACCATTCTGGAGAGCAATATGGAACTAGGCTTAAAGGGCCATAGAACTATGCATGCATGACCCTTTGACCTAGCAATACCACTATAGTATCTGTATTCCAAAGAGATCAAAGATAAAAGAAAAAGACCTGCCTTTACAAAAATATTTTTAGCAGCTCTTTTTGTTGTGGAAAAGAATTAGAAACTGTCTATCCTTGGGGAGTGGATGAATAAGTTGTGATATATGGCTATAATGGAATACTATTGCACCATAAGACATGATGAGTACCGAAAAACCTGGAAACACTTATATGAACTGATGGGAAGTGAGGTAAGCAGAATGTATATAGGAACAGAAATACTGTATGATGATCAACTAGACTAAACTATGATCAGCAAAGCAAGTTCCCTAAATATCTACAATGGACCTGTGATGAAAAATGCTATCCATAGCCAAAGAAGGAACTCTTGGAGTCTGATTGTAGATTAAAGCATGCCATCTTCCACTTTATTTCCTTTATGTTTTTTTTTTATTGTGTGTGATGTATTTTCTTTCGTGATATGAACAATACTGAAAATATGTATCACATGAAAGCACTGGCATAACCTATATCAGACTACTTACTGCGTTAGGGAGGGCAGGAAGAAAATCTGAATCCTAAAATGAAAGAAAAATTGTCAAAAGTTGTTTCTATGTATAATCAATTTTTTAAAATAATTTTTCCCTTCCCTCAAAAGTATAATGAAAATTAGTTGGGTAGAATTAAATAGGTCCTATAAGACAGGACATGAGTTTCTCATTATATATATATGTATATATATGTATATATGTGCATATATATGTATATATGGCAGAAAGAAGTACCAGGAATTTAAAGTAGGGAAAGAAGAACTGAAAAAATGATCAGTTAGAACCATGAAGTTAAATTAGGGAAAGACAAAAATATATACCTCTATCTCCAGCCTCTTGGTTTTTTGGAAGAATTTTATTAGCAATGAAGAGAGCTAAGGGTAGTATTAAAAAAAAGATGGAAATTAACAAGCCAAATTAATGTTTATTTTGGCTTCTGGTTTTTCCGTGGCTTTAACTCACCTTCCCAACCTTCTCATATTACTCCCCTTCACATTTTCTGCATTCCAAACAAACTAGAGTACTCTCCACTCCCATTCTAATTGTAACCTTTTCTATCTATAGACCTTTGTTCATATTTCTCATTCTATGACTGGATTGACCTGAAGTTCCCTGCTTCAGGGCTCAACTTTTAGGTGTCATTTCTTCCATGAAATCCTTTCGGGGGCCTCCTTAGCTGAAATAATCTCTCCAGTTTCTTGAAAGATTTTTGACTTGTTGATTTCCTTCCTATACTCTCTGTATTACAGCTGTGCAGTTCTTTATTTAAACTCTCTGCACAGAATTGAGAGGCTTTATGACCTTGAGTGGGAAAATAACTAAATCCTTACTTTCATTCACTTTTGACTTCCTTTGAAATCCTTTGTATTTCACTTTATATGTTCAAAAACTTTATTCTGGGAAGGGGAAAGAAGCTTCACTAACTGCCAAAGAGATCAATGATATAAAAAAACAAACAAACCCTGGAATAGATGATGAACTAATCCGTCAAAATGTCATCAAAGCAGTAGTTAACTTAAAGTTATATTGTAATAATTTGATAAAAGATAACTTACTTTTTATAGCCACTATTTCTGGCTTATTCCTTTATCAGAGGCAAATTCTGGGGTCTGAGTATAATTCTTTGCTACCATCTGGTGGTCAAAAGCATACATTGCACAGAGAAACCAATGTGTTTATCTTTTGCCTTTCCAAACGTTATCAGTATTGTATCTGGTGTTTCTGCTATAACCATGGCCTTTCTGAAGCGTCGCACTCAAGTCATGCATGCTTTAGCACTGGGAAATTTGTTTGAATTAATTTAATTTTAATGAGTTATGAAGTGTATATCATGGTATCATAGATTTAGAGCTGGAAGGGACCACAGATCATTTACTATTATTTCCTTATTTTACTGATCAGGAAACTGAGGTGCAGTGAATTAAATTTGCCCAAGACCACACAGATATAAATTTTTTTTTTTTTTTTTTTTTTTTTTTTTTTTTTTTTTTATCCTGGGACTCCATTCTAGGAGCATAGGGCCACAACCAGTAGGCAATGGGTTGCTCAGGGTCACCCAGCTGGGAAGTGTCTGAGCCCGGATTTTGAACCTAGGACCTTTCGTCTCTAGGCCAGGCTCTCAATCCACTGAGCTAGCCCAGCTGCCCCTACTTTAGGTTGCAGTTTCTTTAGCAGATGTAGTTTTTACAGGGTGGGGTTGCTAGCCCCACGCCCAACCCTCCTCCTTTTTCATCCGGGCTAGGGACCATCCTTAGCCCAGGAGTGGTAAGGGTGGGCGATAGGGTCAAGTGACTTGCCCAAGGTCACACAGCTGGAAGTGTCCGAGGCCGGACTTGAACCTAGGACCTCCAGTCTCTAGGCCTGGCTCTCAATCCACTGAGCCACCCAGCTGCCCCCAGATATAAATAGAAGAGCCAGAATTTGACCCCAAATCTCCTGATTACACATCCCCTTCTCTTGCGACCTTATATGTTTATATTGATCACTGCTAGTTTTTGGTACATATTCATTGACTGGTTTCGTGTATTCCATATTTATGCTATGTAAAATGCAGATATGAGTAGCCATATTTCTGGGGGGTGGTGCAAGCTGGGAGTTGCCACTTTGGAACACAGAACCTGGCAGAGCACCCAGGGCGTATGCCAAGGTGTCAGTTAAGGACAGGGTATAAAAGGGAGTCCTCAAACCCCTGGGATCTTCACTTCTCTGACTCACCTGCAGGGTTAGGGAGGAAAAGAGGGTTTTTGGGCCCCAGGGTGGTTTGGGAGTTTCTGTTAGGCAGATAGGAACAAATTCAATTATTAGCCAAATAATCAATACTTCCTTGGCATAGACAACATCCTTACATTCCAGGTTGAGAGAACAGCTACAACCAAGAACAGCAGCCTCTGGGCTCAGCAGAAGCAACAGAGTTGGGATTTTGCCCTCAAGGCAGTCTCATTTACTCTGTACCTAGGAAACATCAACTAGTGCTTCAAGATTGATCAACATCAACAATTTAGGCAAGGTCTTAGGGTTTCCTTCTCCCACCTACCTACCCAACCTTCCCTCTGTTTAATTACAAATAAACCCTGGTTAACCTTGAGCCTAAACAATCTTGGAGCCTTGCTTACCTTACCATCAAACAACCTTTTAATAGCAGTCAAATCCACATTACAACTTAGTTGAGCAATCCTTTCCAAGTCAGTTTATCCATTTCAGTTTGAGGTTGCAGGAAGTTTCAATCTGCTTCCTAGAAACATTTCTAACTGTCTTGGCTAGATTGGTTCCAAAGCCTGGGCCTCTTAGCATAGAATCTTGGGCTTAAAGGTGACCTGTCCCTGCTGCTGTGGGAGGTTATCTAACTCACACACAGCTGTGGTTTGGGTCACCCTCCCTTTCATATTCCAGCATCAACATCTGCCTAGGCCCCTTGGTTGCTCCTAATAGTACCCACGTTACAGTTACATTACAGCTACCTCTAGAGTGACCATAATCACACCTTCTACATAAAACCTCATTTTGAGATAGTTTCTAGTGAGTGGGTACTAAATTGTTTTTTTTTTTTTTTCCTCCTCTCATTCTCTGCTATGTAGCCCAAGGCAGCCTTTGCTCCCTCTTTTGGATAAAGTCCTTTAGAATTACTCTGGAGTTACCCCATATATGTTGAAGTATGGCTGAATATTGCCTCATTTGTGATATTTCATGATTCATAAATCACATATCAATTTTAAATTAGCATTGAAGATATTACGTTTGCTTACTTGCTTTTAAAAGCTAATGTTTTGTGGCTTTGTTTTTCTTGGCTTGAAAACTTGTTGCTTTTATCCTCATAAAATGTTTTTGTCCTTCAGATAAACTCCGAAGAAGTATGCCTAACCTTGCACGAATGCCAAGTACAACAGCTGTCAGTAGCAACATTAGTTCCCCAGTCACTGTGAGAAACAGCCAGAGCTTTGACTCGAGTCTGCATGGGGCTGGCAATGGAATGTCAAGGATACAGTCATGTAGTAAGTGATGCTTCTTCTTTTATTTTTATTTTTTTGGAAAAAAATGATCACTGTAGCAATAAAAAAGTGTAAGAGAAACGTTTTATTGTTGAATGTGGTCTCTATATTTTAGAGAAACTGAATGAAGTCTTTTTCTATTTTTTAGATTTTGTTATACTCTTCTTATAAAGTAATTTTTAGACTGTGCTATCCCATTCCTAATAATTAATTTGCTGTATCACAAAGATGGCATTGTAGGCCAGACTTGACATTTTCCTGCTGAGAGTGGATGAAAAAAATCCATTTTTTCTGCACACAGTATGTCTTTCTTGGATTCTGGGGTGTTGGACTCAAACCAAAGAATTTTAGTATTGGGAGGGACCTTAGAAGTCATCTAGGGATAACTCGATATCACAGTGTAGAGCCAGAAGGACCTGTGTTCAAATCTAGCCTCAGATGCTCCCCAGCTTAGTGATCCCGACCAAGTCATTTAATGCCATATGCCTAGCCCTAACCACTCTATTGTCTTAGAAGTGACATTAAGAAGATAAGGTTTTTTAAAAAAAGCCATCCAATTCAACACCTCATTTTACATATGAGGAAACTGAGACCAGAGAGGATTAGAGACTTGACTAAGGTATCTGTTATGCAATTAGTGAAAAAACTGGGACTAGAATCTATATTTGGTGGCAGCTAGGTGGTGCAGATAGAGATAGAGATGGTTAGAGAGCTGGGCCTGGAGTCAAGAAGACCAGAGTTCAACTCTAGCCTCAGATACTTACTAGCTATGTGATCCTGAGAGAATCCCTTAACCTTTGTTTGTCTCAGCTCCTCAACTATAAAATGGGGATAATAATAACACCTACCTTTCAGGGTAATTGTGAGAATCAAATGAAATATTTATAAAGTGCTTAGCCCAGTGCCTGGCATATAAAAGGCACTTATATAAATGCTTATTCCATTAACCTTCTCCACTTATCTTATGATTTTGTCTTGGACCCACTCCATGAAACAACCCTTTGAGAAGATATTCGACTCTGGGTAATGAGATATGTGTAATAAAAGGTGATCTGTCATCAAGGAAGAACAAAGGAGAGATCCCATATTCTCTAAAAATATTTGAGGAGGAAAGTCCCCATGAAGATCTCTTTTCAGTTTTCATATTTTCTGGCTTGGAAGCAAATGCGTTGCCCTTTTCCTCTTTGCTTCATTCTCTGTGTTTTTTTATTTAAACCCTTACCTCCTGTCTTAAAATGGATACTAATTATTGGTTCCTGGGCAGAAGAGGGATAAGGGTTCTGGCAATTGAGGTTTAAGTGATTTGCCCAGATTTGAACACAGGATTCCCCATCTGTATGTCTACTGGTCTCTCTGTTCACTGAGCCACCTAGCTGCCCCTCTGTAGTGTTTTAAGAAAGCAAACAAACCTATTGTCATAGATGAATAAAGTGAGACAGACAGATGTTAAATGAACTTGCCCAGGATCATGTGTCAGTAAGTGTCCGAGGTCAAATTTGAACTTTGACTTTTTTGAATCTAGGGCTAAACTCTATCCACTTTACCACCCAGCTCTTGGAGAGGGGTAGGTAGTGCAATTCCATATATAATTTTTTAAAACTCTACTATATGTATAGATTGGAGGCCAGAAGACTGGAGAGAAGACTTCTAAAATAGTCTGGGTTTTATGCAATGAGTCTCAGAATTAAGATGGTTGTATTAGGAAGAGAAAGGAAAGCATAGTTGGAAAATGATGATATGGGAGATAATCATTCTTCTTGATTATAGAATAATAATTCTTCTTGATTTGAAGGAGTACAGTGGGGATGAGGGTGGATAGAGGGAAAGTGCTTTTGTGAACTAGTTAGGAAGGTCTTTTCATCCGAAAAACTAGTGGACCTTCTGGGATGACATAGATGAACTAAAATTCTTTGATGTTCTGAAATTTGGGAATTTCAAAGAATAAGAGTCAAGGAATGGGACATTATTTGCTATAAGTATGGATCTCCAACACCAGGGTTGGGAAACACATGCTTAAAAAAATGAGGTGTCTAAATAGCCTTGCCAAATTGAATGTACCCCCAGGAGAGAAGAGAACTAGGAGTCATAGATGGAAACTATAGAGACAGATTTCAACTCTACTATAAGGAAAACACTTTGAACAGTTGTTTAAAGGTACTGCATTGAGGAAGAATTACCTACCAGTTACTGTGCTAAGCATTGGAGATACAAAGACAGAAATGAAACAATCCCTGCCCTCAAGGAGCTTACATTTTAATGGGGTAGATAGGGGTGTGTGTGTGTATGTGTTTGTAGTTGTGTATATTTTTTCACACATACATATGTATGTATATATTTTTAAAAAATGAATTCAAGGTAAATTTGGGAGGGAGGATACTAGCACTAAAGAGTATCAGGAAAGGCTTCATATAGACGGTGGCCCTCCAAGAGTCTTGAAGGAAACAAGAGATTCCAAGAGGTGCCATAGGAACATTTAGTATAAAGGCACAGATGGAAATAGTGTATGGAACACCTGGTAGGATTAACTAGGCAGGATTTCAGATCGTGAGGAAGAAATAAAGAACTATATTTGAGGGATATTGTAGAAACAGAAATGGAAAGATTTAGCAAATGACTGAATATTTGGGATGTGAGGATTCTAAGGTTGATACCAACCTGTTGAAGTAGTGAGATCCTTCACACTAGAAGCATATCTATAAGAGATGTTCTAGACTAATTTGTGCTCTATGTAAAAAGATTGTCTAGAAGACTGCCAAGTTCTCTTCCAACTCTGGAATTCTGTGGCTCTGTAATACATAGAGCTTGATTTAGAATTCAGCCCAAACATAACGGGACTATTGGCAAACAAGATCCAAAAAGTAGGAGAAATGGCAGATAATGACAAAAGGAACTAAGAAAATGTCTTAGTTCCCATATGTGTTGTATATAAGACCAGCATTAACAGGTAAAACTTGTAAACTTTCCCTCTGCTGTTATCTTAAACCCTTTTATTATAAATTTTATGTCTTTAGCAGACAGAGCTGGTGATCCCAGATTTGGAAAGAAAGTAACAGTAATAAACTAGCAGAGGACATCAACCAGTTAGGGATTTTTTTTCCTAAAGGATGGAATCATAGGACATTCTGACTTTATGCTACCTAAAAGCACTGTTCTTAGAGTTAGACTGCATGCTTCTTTCATCAGTTTAATCACTAATGTATTGTAGTATACTGCAGTCATAGGATTCATAACTCACAGACCATCTTGTCCATGAGCATGGGTGCATTTTTGTCTATGCAAACATGGAAACCTACAGAGATGAAGGGGTTTGGCTAGAATCTCATACATTGTAATTAGCAGAGTTGGTATAGTTCTTCTGAAGTCAGATTCAGAATTCTTTTTCTACCACACCTTGGAGTTTTATTACTCTTAGACTTCTCTCTAACCTAGTAGAATGTAAGCTTCTTAAGGACGAGGATATTTTCTTTGTATCTCTAGCTCCTTGCACAGTGCCTTGCATATAGTAGCCACTTAAATGCTTGTCGGGGTGGATTGTTGTTTATCTAATTCCATATTCCTCGAGACTAAAAAAAGGGACAGTGGGTTGGTTAGTATTAGAGGGCCAAGAGGCCAGAAATGATCATAAGTGTTATTACTATTGATTAGGAAATAAAGGAAACTGACTTCTTTTCCAAAGCTGTCATATCCCATGTAAAATTTCTGAGATGTTCAAAATTTTACCTTTATCATAGAATATGAGATGAAAATAAATGTTAGTTAAGAAATGTTAATAATAAAATAGTTAATAAATGTTAGTCCAACCCATGGCTTAATGCAGGCATCTTTTCTGCACCATCCCCAAGCAGCTTTTGTCTGTTGTCCACCTTCTACCTGAAGCCCTCAGTTAATGGGGAACTCTTATTTCTCAGGAGGCAGTCCATTCCATTATTTGGCAGCTTTAAATGTGAAGAAATTTTCTTCCCTTAAGAATACTTGTAGTGGGGGCAGCTGGGTAGCTCAGTGGATTGAGAGTCAGGCCTAGAGATGGGAGGTCCTAGGTTCAAATTTGACCTCAGACACTTCCCAGCTGTGTGACCCTGGGCAAGTCACTTGACCCCCATTGCCTACCCTTTACCACTCTTCTGCCTTGGAGCCAATACACAGTATTGAGTCCAAGACGGAAGGTAAGGGTTTTTTAAAAAAAGAGTACTTGTAGTGTTGGTGAAAAATTACTAGATTTATAGTTAGACTTTGCTTTGACTCTCAGCCCTTTTTTCCCCCTGCCTGTATGATTCTCAGGGAGATTCAGTGACTTTTTTGTAGAAAGTTAGTTTTGTCATTTGTGAAATATACACACTATACTGATACATATGTTTGGATGTGTATAATTTTGTAGATATAGATCTTCAAATATATGACTATAAATATATAGATCTTTTAAAATATGCAAGTATATAATAAAATATATTAAAAATGAATATTACTATTACAGATGCAGAGGGATGCTGTAAGGGTGGCATTGTTCCTTATCTTTTTATCATACCATTTCAGTTTGCCCAGACTTTGTGCTCTGAAAGCCTAAGCCTGACTTTCCCATTGACTCATCATGACATCATCATCACCAAACCAGACTATGGTTTTTCCCTAAGGGAAAAAGAGACACCCATTGTTCAATATGAGTTTATATACACATTTTTTTTATATTCAAAGAAACTCATTAAATAATTTCATGAAATAAACGTTACAGGAAACGTTTTTGAAAGCTGTTTTTCCCAGGTTAATAGAAATAATCATTTTTTCAGATGAAGATATGATTGTTTACCTTGGTTTTTATAGAAACATTTTAACAGTGCCCTTCTCCCCTATTCCTATCATGCTAGATTCTGAACTCAAATAACCTAGCACCAAGTAATCATTAATCATTTGATGCCAGCTTAAAAGGAAGTCTCTAGTGAGAGACTTGGGAATCTGTTCTTGACCCTGTGTTTTTGCCCTTTTACATGTTTCAGATGAAGGCATCCATCATGCTTATCCTATTATGTAAAGCTAGGAAGGAGGGGTAACACCCAGGGTAAGAGTCAAGATCCTAAGAATGATCCATAGTCTAGAATGAGAGGCAACATGGTGGTGTAGATAGGACCTTTTATAAACCATGAAGCACTATACAAACATGAGTTATTAGATTGAATTCAACATTTGTTAAGGAGAAATTTTAGTTATGAATATTATAGTGAAGAAGTTACTTTTGACTTCAAAAAATCTGTTCCACAAGTACAGGATGAGGAAGTTATAGCTAGATATAAGTTCATATGAAATAGGTATAGGGAGCTACAAACTCCATATGGTTCAAGAGTTTCATATGGCAAGCTGAAAAGTTAAATGCACTGAAAAGTAATATATAAGTGACCTTTTGCTCTACTATCTCCTGGTCAGCATTGTGTTCGTTTCTAGGTACTGCATTTTAGGAAGGGAATAAATCATTTATACAAATATGTAAGATATCACATTCTAGAATAAATTCAAAATAGATACATGACCTAAATATTAAAGATCATATCATAAAAAAACTTGAAAGAAGATATAATATACTTTTCAAAGATATGGGTAGATGTTTTCTTAACCAAACAAGGCAGGTACAAAAGATAAAAGTAATCATTTTGATTATAGTTAGGTAACCAATAAGCATTTATGAAGCACCCACTATGTGATGAGCCCTGTACTAAATACTGGAGTTACAAAGAAAGATAAAAGACAATCCCTACCCACAAAGAGCTTATAATCTAAAGGGAGAGACAATAAGCAAACAAAATATATCAGGATAAATTAGAAATAGTCAACAAAGGAAAAAAGCATTAGAAGTAAGAGAAATTAGGAAGATTCTCTGTTGAAAGTAGAATTTTAGCTAGAACTTGAAGGAAGCCAAAGAATTCATAAGGTGGAGATCAAGAGGGAGGAGAGCATTCTATTCATGGGAAACAGCCAGAGAAAGTGCTCAGAGTCAAGAGATAAAGTGTCTTATGTGAAATTGAAAAGCTCTTGCTCAAAATTAGTGCATCTATGATAAAAAGGGAAGAAGTCAGATGCAGCCTCAAGTTTTATCAGATTTCTCAGATAAAGGCTTGCAACCTGAGATAAATGAATAACTAGCAAAAATTTCCTGAAAAAAAAAAAGTGGTTAAAGGACATGAACAAACAATTCTCAAAACTCTTTGACAGCTGTGTAAAAAAATTCCCCAGATCATTAATGATAAGGAGAATGCAAATCAAAATAACCTTGAGGTTTCACCTAGCAATTTAAGGAAGTCACTGATTTAAAAGAAAGAAAGAAAAAAGAAAAGAACACATAATACAGCAAAATGCTAATTGCAGCACTTTTTGTGACAGCAAAGAGCTAGAAACGAAGTAGATACTCATGGATTGGGAAATAGCTAGAAAAAGTGGTACATCGGTATTATGATATATTAATGTATTGTAAGAGATGAAAAATACAGAGAGGCATTGAGAGACTTATAAACTAATGCAAAGCAAAGTAACCAGAATCCAGAAAACAATTACCACAATAATATAAATGGAAAAAACCAATAGGTACACAAAACAATTGAAAATGGATATTTCAAAGTTATAAAAATAAGTCTGACCCAAAAGAAGCTTGGCTTTTGAAGAAGGAGAGGGTTTACAGGATTGGAAGTTTACATATATTCTCAATTTAAAAAAATGTTATTGATTTTGGTGACTTTCCTACTCTCTCCTCCCCCCCCTTAAAATTTCATTAGCTATATAAGATGACTTTGGGGGTAGGGGAACAAAGAGAAATTTAGTCAAAAGAAAAAAAAATTGGTATTTTTTAAAAAAGAAAAGTATCTAAAATAGGGTATCAGGATTGTGAAGTACTATGACATAAAAAGACTGGTTGAAGAAATTGTTCATATTTACTGTGAAGAATAGAAGACTTAAGATGATTACAGTGTTTCAAGTCTTTGAACAGATGTCATGAAAAAGAAGGCTTAAACTTGTTTTGCTTGACCCCAGAAGGTAGAACTAGGAGTAAGTGATGCAAGTTGCAGAAAGGCAGATTGAGGTATGATGAAAGGAGAATCTTCCCAATAGTTTATTCCTAAAAGTTTAAAGGGTGTTTGGATTTATTTGGGGGTTCAGTTTATTTACTATATTTGGGACTGATGTGTATGTGTTTTATAAGATTTCTTCAATTAAGGCATCTTTAAAATTTCCTCTCATATGAAAACTCACGTTTTCTTTCAGTTCCATCACCAGGACAGCTACAGCATCGAGTTCACAGTGTGGGGCATTTTCCAGTGTCTATAAGGCAACCTCTCAAAGCCACAGCCTATGTGAGTCCGACTGTTCAAGGCAGCAGCAATATTCCTTTATCCAATGGCTTGCAAGCATATTCCAACACGGGAATTCCTACACCAAACAAAACAACTGCTTCTGGGATGATAGGACGAAGTGGGCTTCCAAGACCATCTTTGGCAATAAATGGGAGTAACTTGCCTCGGAGCAAAATTGCACAGCCAGTGCGAAGGTGAGACTTTTTCTGTCCCTTCTTTAAGGTTATTATGTTGAATTTTGTTCAGCATTTGAAGGTATTCCAAGAACCATCCCAACCTTTTCACTTATTTAGCTGTTCTTTAACCTTGCTGAAATTAAGGTGGGACTATTAGTTGACATTGTGTGGAAGCTGGTCATTGATAAAGAATAAGGTCATTCATCCACGAATTCAACAAATATTCATTATACAAGGCAACTGCTGCATGTTAGACCAAAACAAAGGTCTCTAGGATGCTGGGTAGCTCCTTGCTGCAAGATTCATGGGAGCCTAGAAATAGAAATTGTGAGGGCTGAAAAGTATGGTTGGGCTGTGATCTACACTGTTGGATTACTCATGCCCATGGGAGTACAGCTTCACTGAATATATGTGCAAAGCACTTCTTTTCATGATAGCCAAATACAGGACCATAGCTATCATCTAAATTTTCTCTTCATAGCAAACATCCCCAGTTCCTTCAACCAGTCTTCTTATGTCAGAATCCTGAGGCTTTTGCTGTTCTGGTCATCTTCTTTTAGACATTTTTCTTTTTTAAAAATACATTTTTATTAATCTCTTTAAAAAAAAAAAAAAAGAACATTAACTCTGGGCCAGATGCTGTAGTGTGTGTGGTATATGGATGACTAAGCTCTGCAAATGACCTTACCATCTATTAAGAGAGATAGTATATTCACATGAGTAATTATGTTATAATTCAATCCAACCTACATTGGATAAGCACCTGTTACAGGGTAGTGCCTGAGGATACAAAGATAAAAATGGAAAACAGCACCTGAACTCAAGGAATTGACTTTTTGTTGAAATGTACCAGTTAGTATGTGGTAAGTACTAACTTATGTACTAATGTACTAATAAGAGTTGTACTAACAAATATTAGTTGAGAGGACAAATTTAATTGGCCAACAGTGAAATCTCTTCTAGATATTTGTCACTTTTTATTCATTCTCATTCATCATAATCTATATAATTAAATCTATTTCATATCTAATCAAATGTGTAATTAGACATTAAATATAACATACCTAATTAGAGGCAGAGTGACAGTAGTTTAAGAGCCAGCCTCTGCATTAGAAAGAAGGCTCATGTTTAAGTCCTACTTCTGGCAAATGGGTTGTATGATCTTAGGCACTTAACCTCTTAGTGCTCTAAGTAGGGCTTCTACTATAAATTGCAGAAAATTGTTTGATCTATACTAGTAGAAGGAGTTCCCTATACCAGTGACCTCATAGATGCAAACCTAAAACAAAGTTATCACTGATAGTCATATTCTACCCAAATTAATTTACCTATTTAGCGCCATACCTATCAAATTACCAAAAAACTTCTTTACTATTTGACAAAAACTGCTGGGAAATTTGGAAAACAATATGGGAGAGATTAGGTTTAGATCAACATCTCACACCCTACACCAAGATAAATTCAGAATGGGTGAATGA
Source organism: Gracilinanus agilis (assembly GCF_016433145.1). Taxonomy (NCBI): domain Eukaryota; kingdom Metazoa; phylum Chordata; class Mammalia; order Didelphimorphia; family Didelphidae; genus Gracilinanus; species Gracilinanus agilis. The sequence continues at coordinate 555,756,832 of NC_058132.1, read as the reverse complement.
CTTGAATATAAAGAGGGAAACTATAAATAA